>NW_007257525.1:19823-116152 GCF_000164805.1 Carlito syrichta | reverse complement strand
CCCCCCGAGGCAGCATCTCACTGTGTTGCACAGGCTGGAGTATAGTTGTATAATTACAGCTCACTGCAGCCTCAAACTCCTGGGCTCAAATGATCCACCCACCTCAGCTTCCCAAGTAGCTGGGACTACAGGTGGCTGTCTTTTTTTTTTTTTTTAACTTTATTTAAAGATGTGGGATGCAAGTCAGGATTAGGTGCATAAGTAATGTATGTGCAAGTAAAGTTTGGACTTCCAGCTGGTCCTCATTTCTCCTGGTTTAGGACTAGGTGCCCTTTGTGTTGTTACGTACCCACATCTTTGTCCCTCCCCTGGCAGTGTCCTGCGAATGAAGTGGCTAATTTTTAAATTTTTTTGGTAGAGGCAGGTCTCACTGTGTTACCCAGGCTGGTCTCAAACATACTCTGGATTACATTTTTATTTTTTTTTTTTTTTGAGTGGGAGTCTCACTCCTTCACCCAGGCTGGAGTGCAGTGGCATGCGTGCTCACGGCCACCCCAGTGTCAACCTTCTGGGCTCCAGCAGTCCTTCTACCTCAGCCTTCCCAATAGCTGGAACTACAGAGGTGTGCTACCATGCCCGGCTATTTAAAAAATTTTTTAATGGTAGAGACGAGGTGTTGCTAGGTTGCCTGGGCTGGTCTCAAACCTGCGGCCTCAGGCAGTCTACTTGCCTCAGCCTCCCAAAGTGCTGGGATTACAGGCTGAGCCACCAAGTGCGGCCATGGATTACATTTTTTTAAATGTTCCTTGGGTTATTTAGAGGTGTACTGTTTAGTTTTCAAATATTTTGAGATTTTTCTAAGTATCTTTCTGTTACTGATTTTTAGGCTGATTCCATTGTAGTCAAAGAACTTGCTTTGTATGAACTGAATCCTTCTAATTTTTTTTTTATTTTTGAGTCGGAGTCTTATTCTCACTCAGGCTGAGTGCAGTGGCACGCTCATGACCACCACAGCCTCACCTGCTGGGCTCAGGTGATCCTTCTACCTCAGTCTTCCAAATAGCTGGAACTATAGGCATGCACCACCACATCCAGCTAATATTTCTTGATTTATTGTAGAGATGAGGTCTCGCCAAGTTACTCAGGCTGCTCTTGAACTCCTGGGCTCAGGCAATCCTCTTGCTTCCACCTCTCAGTGTGCTGGGATTATGGGCATGAGCCACTGTGCCCAGCCAAATCCTTCTAAATTAATTGGGATTTGTTCTGTTGTCTGATCTATATAATTTCTGGGTCCTCTAAAATTCTCTTTTCTCCTAACTAGGAGTGGTATTTTTCTTCTTCTTTGCTTGCTTAGTCATCTTGAACCAGATGTTAGACATTGTAAATTTTATCCTGTTGGAAGTCTGAACCTTGTTCTGGGATGCAGTTAATTATTTGGGACTGTTGTATTCTTTCAATGTTTGCGCGTAAGCTTTGCTATGTAGGACCAACACAGCTGCATGTCTTAGTCTATTCTGGCTGCTATCTCAAAGTATCCTGTGGACTGGGTGACTTTTAAGCAATAGATGTTTATTTCTCACAGTTTTGGAGTGTAGAAGTTCAAGATCATGGTGCCAGTATGGTCAGGTTCTGATGAGAGTCCTCTACCAGGTTGCAGACCACCAGCTTCTTTCTGTGTTCTCACAAAGAGGGCAGGCGAACTCTCTGGGATTTCTTGTATTAGGGGCACTAGTCTTGTTCATGAGGGCTCCACCCTCATGACTTAGTCATCTCCCAAAGGCCCTGCCTCTTAATGCCGTCATGTTGGGCCTTAGATTTCAACCTGTGAATTTGCAGGAGACACATGGTCCATAGCACTGCAGTACTGAGTTCTCAGTATGCTTCTGGATACTCAGCACAAAACCCACATGTCATGAACTTTCTCGACTCTGGTTGTAGGGGCTGTGAGCTGTTCTCATCGTGTGTGAAGGTTGGGACTTTTTCCTCTTGCCCTTTTCCAGTGTTTTTGTTTTTTTTTTTTACTTTGGCCTAGGGATTTTCCTCACACACCTGTGCTGACCGGTAAACAGCTGAAGACTTGGACCTTCTACACATCTCTGGCTCTCTTTTTGAGCAGTCCCCTTCTCAAATTCTCTGCTCTGCATGTTCCAGCCACCGACCTCCCTGAATGATTAGTGTTTTTTTCTCACCTCAGGGGATCTACTAGCTCCCTGCCCTATATCCTGGAAACTGTGACCAAACAGTATGCAGAGACCCGTGGTGTAGACTCAGCTCGTCAGTTTCTCTTTTCTTGGGCATCCCCTCCCCTGCTGTTCAGTGTTGGAAAACCAGTGTGCCACACGTTCTGTCCAGTGTTTAGTTGCTTAAGACAGGATAGTTTATCTGGTCCCCAATAGTTTCGCTGGTCCACTACGGGCATGAGTAGAACTGAAATAACATATTTTTTTAGAAAGAAAAATATTCCAAGTTTATCCTGATAGTTCCAACTCAAATAGATTATCCTAGAATTAGTTAAGGTTTTTGTACTTATTTTTGATGCAGAAAACGTTTGGCTCCAAACATATTACCAATAATTGCTCACTTTCATGTTTGTCATTTTATTCTTACAGTAATCATAAGGGGTAGGTAAAAGACGCATTCGCCTTATGGATGAGGAAGCTGAAACCTGGAAAGAGTAAAGCACTTGCTTGAGAATCCAGGATGGTAGTTTTTTGACCATCTGTGGGAATATATCTTCAATGGCATGCCTGTAGCTGTTTCACCTTGGTCTGTCATTTTTCAGCTTCACACACCCACACCCACACATACACACCCTCACGCACATATATCCTAGACTTCCACTTCCTCTTTTATGAAATAAGGAGCTTTTTGTTTTGTTTGAGTTGGGGTCTCACTTTGTCTCTTAGGCTAAAGTACAGTGGTACAACCACGGCTTACCCCAGCCTCGACCTCCTGGGCTCAGGCGATCTTCCAGTCTCAGTTTCCTGAGTAGCTGGGAATATAGTTGCATACTACCATGCCCAGCTAATTTTTTGATTTTTTTTTTTTTTTTTTGAGTTGGAGTCTTACTTTGTCACCCAGGCTGGAGGGCAGTGGCACGCTCCTGACCACCGCAGCCTCAACCTGCTGGGCTCAGGTGATCCTTCCTTCTCAGCCTTCTAAGTAGCTGGAACTATAGGCATGTGCCACCATGCCCAGCTAATTTTTGGATTTATTATAGAGATGAGGTCTCACCAAGTTGCCCAGGCTAGTCTCGAACTGGCAGGCTCAGGCAATCCTCTCACCTTGGCCTCCCAAAGTGCTGGGATTATAGGTGTGAGCCACCGTGCCTGGCCATTTTTTTATTTTTTTATTTTTTTTGTAGAGTTGAGGTCTCCCTATGCTACCCAGGCTGGTCGCGAACTCCTGAGCTCAAACCATCTTCCCAGTTCTACTTCCCAAAAGTGCTGGATTATAGATGTGCACCATTGTGCCTGGCTAAAACAAGGAGATTTAACCAAATAATTTCCCAGATCTCTTCAATTTCTGTCTTATTCCGCCTTTCCTCCCAGTTACATACATTCTGTTTTCCTACTGCAATTTCAGTAGGGTGTGATGCTGATGTATTTAATACCCAAGAAGTTGAGATTCAATTCTAAGACCCTTCTGAATGGATCCAAAGGGTTAAGAAGGTTTGGCCAGAGCTTTTCCTCTGACAGGCCCAAGGCTGAAAGCTCTGTTAAGAAATAAGCCCCAGTCAAAAGCTTCTGCTTCCTGATTCAAGTGCCACTGAAAAAAAGAAGAAGAAAAGCTTGTGCCTTTGTTGAAGCTCCATTTTCAGGTTGTTGTTTTCATATTCACGAATTTTGCAGCCTGGTTGGGGATCATTCCTTTTCTCATGTGTTTTGTCTCATTCACGTACGTATGGAGAACACAATCACCGACCCTTATGGACTATCATTTAAAAGTGATTTTTCTAGATTCCTCAGTAACCTCTGGCATTTACCTTCAGAGTTCCTGTTCCTCCATTATGATTTCTGAATATAACTTAGATGCAGGACGCTCAACAGAATCTCAGATGTGGCCATCTTATCTTAGATCTGTTCAGGTTATATTTAATAAAAATGTATGCCAAGAAGAACCTGCTAAGGATTCCTTATTTGCTTGGGGAATGGTGTTCCGGGCTGGCTGTTTTGGGTTTTCTTTTGTTTTTTTTTTTCCTTCATTGTTCAAGCCCTGCCATTATCCTCAGATTTTTTTTTTTTTTCTCTTTTACTTTTTCCTATTTTGCTTACTAAGGAAGAGATCCATTGAATAGGGACTGATAAACCTGCAGGCATGAGCACATGAGAATGTGCACCTTTGGTGTTATGAACAGATTGAGAGAACTCTAGTGAGTACATGATCAAGGGCATCTTTGGTGTTCTGAAAAGTACTCTGGTTCCTTATGGAGTCACTGCAGAAATGCTTCGAAAGGGCAGCAGGAAAATGGTTATCGTAGTAAAATATTCCTGACCCTGGTGCTGCTTCTAGAGTAGCTCTGTCCTGAGCCACCTGCAATAATAGGGCTTTGCTGCCCTCAAGGACACCCGTGTTTCGTTGTCCAGCAACTGTTACCTGAGAAGGACCATTAAGGCTAACTTGTTCTTTGACCTCTGCAGTCCTTCCTGATTCGCAGTTTTCATGGATGGATTGCCACCGGCTTATTGATAAGGGGGTAGTTTCCTTCCTTGAGGACATAGGTGTCATCATGCCCAAAGTGGGAAGCAGAACAGGGCAAGAAAGAGGAAGGAGCAGAGCGGAAGGTGACGACTGCCCCTTATTTACCATCTACCAGGTGTTAGTCATAGTCTGAGGCTCTGCACACATTCCTCTTTCCGGGCTTCACAATACCACATGAAGAATTTACTGTTGCCTCCATGTTTTAGATGAGGAAGCTGTGGGAAAGAAACTCCTTGTGATTGTAGAACACAGACTTTTTGTTCTGTAATTTTGAACTGCCTTGTTTCTGCCTTCCTGCTTTTATGTAAATTTACATAAACATTTCGTGTAAATTTAATCTCATATTCATGTCCGTGAGATGACTTCTAAGGTATCACTTGCTACCAGCGAGGCAGTCAGTAAACCGTAGTTGAGTCTGTGTCTGAGAAATATCCTTCTTGTTCAAGCTATTTTTCTATTCTGTCCACAAATATGCATAATCCTTAAAGTAGAAGTTTCTAAATGATAATCAATAAATTGGTCATGAAATCCTCTATTCTCTCAAATGGTCTAGAAAGGGTCTCCTGGGAATCCTATAAGCGTCTGCTCTTGGGGAGTCCCGTTGGTTAAGAGCAGAGCTGATGTCCTATCTGATAGCCCTTGGCCTGGATAGATCTGAGCAGAGTTCTGAACTCGTGGGTCATCTCATGACAAAAAGACTGGTTTGAAACCTGCTTGTAATTATCACCCTAAACCCACAGATTTTTACTTCTTGGTGACATACCTACTGTTCAGTATTGGTTCTAGTCCTTGTAGTATAATGTAATTAAAGAGCAAAATAAAATGAAAATGTGCTTGGCCCTCCAGGATATCATTGCATTAGAGTCAAGATGAAGATCAAAGGTGAACTGTGTCTCTTTCGTTTTTATAGAACTTGTGGATGAAACTAAGCGGATCGAGGAAATAATGAAAAAGGGTAAATTTAAAGATTAATTTTTTTAATATTCCAGATAGGACACAACTCAAATTGAGACCTCATTCTGTGTTTGCTGGATCTTGCTTTTGTAGATTCTATCAGATGACAAATTTTAAAATGTAATATTTTAGTTATTCTTCAGGGAATTGTAATTTGAGTACTCATGAAAGAATCTCATCCGTTAGAAATACTCATTACGAGTAGCTCACAGACTTTTTACCGAAACTCATCTTTGGTTTGCAGCTTATAAGTCTGTTTTGCTGGTTTCTTATTGCATAAGCCCAGGACTTCAGTTTTCTTCTCTGGTTTAAAAGAGCTAAATCAAGGATTTGGTAAAATGCAAACTATTTTGTCTTGTCTACTTGGCTCCGCAAAATTATACTTTCCTGTTATAAACTAAGCTGCTTAGGGAAGAATTCCAGCAATTTGTCTTTCCTAATATTGCACACAGCGGCCAGCAGTGGAGTGTATGTTCAGAAACTCCCTGCTCTTGTTTAATTTCCTTAGTCAAAACAAGAGATTGTGGTGGTGCCTGCTTGTTCAAAAATGGTAGAATGTATTTCTTTTGCCTCTTATCGTTACCCCATGAATCAGAAGATGCTAGAGCCAGAGGGACCTTTAGAGCCGATCCTGTTTTTACAGATGCGAAACTGAGGCCTAGACTCAGTAACTCATTTAAGGTCGTGCAGTATGTAAGTGGCAGAATTGAGTCTTGGATTTCATTTTTTTTAATTCTAAAGTTGTCTCTGTTTTTTTCTATTTTCTGGCTTTCTCTGTAACAATTATTCATGTTCTATGAAGAAAATATGACCCCTAAGTGCATTCGTTGGCATTCCTGTTCTCAAAACAGCATCAGACTAGCAGTTAGCGTGACCACGGGTCCCTGTTGATGTGATAAGGCTTGTTTTGAAAGTAGGATTTTCATTTCATTAGAAAAATCCAGGCTCTTCTCTTTGTTTCTGGACTATTCCAGAGCGCACCTTTACTGTTGAGGACCAGTCTGGTCAAATGTGATGAGTAAACCAGCTTTAGCTGCAGTTTTGCTGCTTGCAAGCTGTATTTAACTCTTCTGAGTCTCGACTTGCTCATTGAAGTAGTAGTTGGCATCCACTCGGCACAGTTTTTTAAAAATCTTTTATTTGTTTTATTTGTTTTATTGTGTATACTAAAGTGTACAACATGTTTTGATAGTCACAGTGAGACAATTACTACAGCCGTGCAAATTAACGCATCCGCTGCCTCACAGTCACCTTTCGTGTGTCTGTGTGTGTGTGTGTGTGTGTGTGTGTGTGTGTGTGTGTTGAAAGTACCTAGAACACACTCTCTCTGCACATTTCCAGTACACAGGTTTTTTTTTTGTACTTTTAACTTTCAAATTTTTTATTTTAAAATTGTGGGGTACATTTCAGAGTCAGGTATACAAATATTCATTATGCAGGTACCCTATTGATGAGGTATGCCCCCCCTTCTCCAGGAAGATTCCCACTATTGCCAATCCTAAGACATATTGTATATGAAAGCCAAACCCTACAATGCAATGGAAATGTGAGGGGTACAGAGAGAGGGAAATGAGAGCGGGCATGGTAGTAAAGAGTTGGAATGAGTAGATGATGACTGCGATTGGAATTCTTGTTTGTACTCCTGCCCGGAGACATGAAACAGCTTGTACAAATGCCCTCTAAGCAGTGACTTTTTACTCCTGTGAAGGGCATTGTTGAAGGGACATACTTCCTACGTGAATCTCGTTGAAAGCTTGGGGTGGGAAGACAGATTCTTTCTTGTGATCAACAGAAAGTGCCCGGAGAGGTGATTTTAGTATCCTTTTCTCAAGTGTGGGAAACCACAGCTGCCTCTTTGGAGGAAAGCAGAAGTGTGTTTGAGTTTGGGGAAGAAGTGGTAAATAACTGAACTTTTTTGGTGGGTTTTATAGAAGGAATAAAAATATTTTTTAAAGAAGATATTTTTTTCCTGCAGTCCTTGTTATGCCTTGAATGCCTTCTTTGGGTCTAAGCCTGTGAGAAAGACACAAAAGTAATGTGTAACCAGATTCTCTTTCGTGGGCGGTTTCCTTCTCATTGGTGGCAGACAATTACACAGGATTATCTGTGATTAAAAAACCCAAGTTATGCTGGAAGGGAAAATTGTTGTGGGATGTCCGAAAAGACAGACTTCCATGCAGGTAATAGGGGTAGCCATTTGTTGAGTTGAATTGTGGATGTGAGATTGGGATTGTTAAAAGACAAAAACAGGCTGTTGTTCTAGGCAGGGATAAACCATGGCCTGAGCTCAGAATTTGGGGGAAAACGGGTTGGGATTTGGCAGATGGTGGATATGAAGATGGATAACTTAAGGCAGGGACAACTTTTGGAGGACTTTGAGTCAGGATTGGGGATCTAGGTTTTAAGAAAACTTTGGTCTTCAGTGAGTGCCTGTGTGTGTTTCCAACAGTCCTTGGTAGGTGTTTATACTTGAGGTACCAGTGCAAGCTGCTACCTTTGAAAGCTTTCTTACTTTCCTAATGACCAAGAACCAGGAAGAGATGAAGCTTGGTCATTACATAACATGTTGTGACTTGACTCAGTGACCTCACTACTTCTTGTTTCCATTTGAGCTGGGGGCTGGTGGAAGGAACCATGCCAGTAGACCGTGAATGGAGACTATGGAGCCTATGTGAGGTCTACATAGTGGGCAAAATATTTGAGTACATTAGCAGTCTGATAAAGGAGTCGAACTTCAGTGGAATAGCAGAGATGACCCAGTGACCCATGAACAGGTCCAGAAATGGAAATAATTCCTGCTTCTGGATCATGTGCCATTTGCCAGGGATTCCCAACCTCTGGGTCTCAGTTAGGAACCAGGCTGCACAACGAGAGGTGAGCAGCTGGCCAGGGAGCAACCCTCATCTGCATTTACAGCCACCCCCCATCGCTCGCATTACTTCCTGGGCTCCGCCTCTTGCCAGATCAGCACTGAAAATCCTGCTTCCATCTCCAATATCTTATCATTGTGAAGTAGGGTTTTCTGCAGTGACAGCCACCAAATTGAGATGATGGAGTAGACTGGACACGGGCAAAACACTTCGGGTGTCACTGTCTCCCATCACCCCCAGATGGGACCGTCTAGTTGCAGGAAAACAAGCTCAGAGCTCCCACTGATTCTGCATGATGGTGAGTTATATGATTATTTCATTAGGTATTACAATGTGATACTAATGAAATAAAGTGCACAATCAATGTAATGTGCCTGAATCATCGTGAAAGCATCTCCTCCTGCCCCCCATCCCATCCATGGAAAGATTGTCTTCAGCCTTGGTAGGCTGAGGTGAGTGGATTGCCTGAGCCTGCGGGTTCGAGACCCACCTGGGCAACTTGGCGAGACCTCACCTCTACAGTAAACAAAAAATCAGCCGGGTGTGGTAGCGCGCGCCTGTAGTTCCAGCTACTTGGAAGTACTGAGTAGCTGAGGCGGAAGGATCGCCGGAGCCCAGTAGCTCGAGGCTGCGGTGGCCGGGAGCGGCCACTGCACTCCAGTCTGGGCGACAGAGTGAGACTCCAACTCAAAAAAAAGAAAAAGAAAAATTGTCTTCTACAAAACCAGTCCCTGATGCCAAAAAGGTTGGGGACAGCTGTACTTCAGGATCAGGGAAGAGAGGGATACCCACCCCAGGCAACGACTGGGACACCTTTCTTCCTTTCTTCCCTAATTATTAAGGAAGGATTATTTTCATGACCCCTGTGGGATATACTGATGGATTGAGTGACTGCCCTCATGTGCTCATCGGACCTGCAGAGATGAGGAACATCGTGGGTTTCTTGGATCGTCAAGTAAATGGCTCGAGCTGAATCTCTAAGGTGTTTCTTTTTGGGAAGATGGATGTAGATTACTCATCAGTAGATTAAGGGCAAGAAATAAATCTACTTTAAAAAACAAAGGCTGGATACACTAGCTCATATCTGTGATCCCAGCACTTGGGGAAGCTGTGGCAGGAGGATTGCTTGAGCCCAGGAATTTGAGACCATCCTAGGCAACATAGGCCTCGTCTCCACAAAGAAATGTTTTTAAAACTAGCTGACCCTGGTGGCCCATGCTTGTAGTCCCAGCTACTCAGGAGGCTGAGATGGGAGGATCTCTTGAGTCCAGGAGTTTGAAGCTGTGGTAAGCTGTGACTGTGCCACTGTACTCCAGCCTGGGCAACAGAGTAAGACTCTCCCCTCAAAAAACACTCCAAAAACTAGCTTCCTTGAAGTATAATTTACATATCATAAAATCCACTCATTTTAAGAATATAATTTAATGATTTTTAGTAAATTTATAGAATTGTGTAAATATTTCCACAATCTAGTTTTAGGGTGTTTTCATCTCCCCGTAAAACTCCCTAGTGCCTGTCGTTCTCGGTCAACATTCCCACCCCCAGCTCCAGGCAACTGATAATCTGGTGTACCGTCTCTGATAGATTTGCTAATTCTGGACATTTCAAATAAACAGCATCACAAGGCATGTGTTTTTTTGCTGGCTTTCTTTCATTCAGCAACATGTTTTTGAGTTTCATCCACATTGTAGCATATGTCTCTTTCCACATTCCTTTTCACGGCTGAGAGGTATTCCATGACGTGGATATACCACATTCTGAGTATCCTTTCCATCAGTTGATTGTCTCCCTTTTTTGGCAGTTGTGAATAATGCTGCTGTATTGGTTTCCTGTGGCAGCTGTAACAAACATCACAAACTTGGTGTCCTAAGACAACAAGGATTTCTTCTCTCACAGTTCTGGACACCAGAATTAGGAAATCACGGTGGAACAGGGCTGTGTATCCCCAAGAAACTCTCAGGGAGGGCTCTATTCCTTGTTTCTTCCACCTTCCACTGGCTGCGGGCAATTTTTGACTTGAGGTCACATCACTCCAATCTCTGCCTCCACCTCTGCATGGCCTTCCCTCCTGTGTTTCTCTCAAAGCTCTCTGTTCCTCTTTTATAAGGATATGTGTGATTGCATTTAGGGCCCACCCTGGTCATTCCAGAAAGGCCGCTCCTCTCAAAATCCTTAACTTCACCAACTCTTGCCACGTAAAGTAATATACACAGGTTCCAGGGGTTTGATGTGGGGGACATTTTTCAGCCCTGAACATTCACATAAGGTTTTTGTGTAGATATAAGGTTTCATTTCTCTTTGAAGATACTTAGGAGTAGAATTGCTGGGTCCTATGATAAATTGTTATTTGACTTTTAAAGAAATTGCCAAACTGTTCTCGGAAGGGGCTGTATATTTTACACTCCTACCAGCAATGTATGAGGGTTTTAGTTTCTCTGTATTTCTGCCAGTTGTCTGCCTTTTCTTTTTTATCGTAGCCATTCCAGTGGGTGTGAAGTGGTGTCTCATTGTGGTTTTAGTTTGCATTTGTCGGGTGACTAATAGTGTTGAACATCCTTTGATGTGCTTATTCACCGCTCACACATACTTTTTGGTAGAATATCCAACACTCTTGCCCATCTGAAAATTGGGTTGTCTTCTTTTTGAGTTGTGAGGTAGTCTTTTTTTTTTTTTTTTTTTTTGCTGTCTGGCCGAGCCATTGCCAATACTTAGAACTGTGGTGACTGAGGTCGCCTTGTTTAGGAAATTTCTGGAGTAACCTTATTCCCCAGGGAGGGTGCCTTGGGCTGGGGCCATCCCTGCATTGTACCATAGGCCAACCTGTCACTGGAACATAGATAAGACTCACAAAGTAGCCTTTGGCCACCAGATGCTGTGTCAGGGAAGCCAAAAGATGTCTCCCCTATGCTCTAGAGATCATAAGGCTTAGTGACCTTGCTGTTGTCTCATGAGCAAAGACACTGACCAACAGAACCCCACAATATAGTCTCATATTATAGCCTGGCTTTTTTCTTTCTTTATTGCTTATCACAATTTTAATTAAATAGTTATTTCTGAGATTTTTTTAAAAAAATTTTTTGGTCAGGATCTCACTGCGTTGCCCAGGCTGGAGTGCAGTGGCATGATCACAGTGATCATGGTTCACAGCAGCCTTGACCTCCTGGGCTCAGGTGATCTTTCTTCCTCAGCCTCCCCAGTAGCTGGAACTGAGTTTTCTCTATGTCACCTGGGCTGGCCTCGAACTCCTGGGCTCAAACAATATGCCCACCTTGGCCTCCCAAAGTGCTGGGATTATAGGCATGAGCCACCACATCTGGCCTGAGGTTATATATTTGATATCTTTCTTCCTTCCACTAGACTGTTACATTCCCTGAGGACAGGGGCCATGTGATTTGTCACTCTGTCACTGGTCTCCACCATAGTATGTGAAACATGGCAGGCAGCTGATCGGTATTTGTTGAATGTAGGAAACGGAGGTCTGCTGCTTTATAATGGGTGATTGACATGAAATTATGAAACAGAGGGTTGTTTGTTGACTAAATAGTTCACTAACCTCTCGCGTGCTATTTAGTGACGGGCATTCTAATTTTCCTTTGTTAATTTCTCGTTTCCAGCGATCTATAACTACAATGCTTCCCAAGATGTGGAGCTCTCCTTGCAGATTGGCGACACAGTTCACATCCTGGAGATGTCTGAGGGTAAGTCTGACTGGCCTTCTGCCAGCCTGGGGCAGGGGCGGGGGGCGGGGAGGAACAGTGGAAGTTACTTATTAGTAAGGCACTTCAAGTCAGAATCAGCATGCTTTACTTCTTCAAGTGCTGCTAGGAAAAACCCAGGAAGTACTTGGGTACACACTTTTGAACTGAAGGTGATTTCAAAACAGCCAGCTGAATTCCTGAGTACAGACACACACAGACACTGGAGTCAAGGCACATGGGTGTGTGAAGGACACTGTCACTGGCTGCAGAGCTGTCTCGAGGAGACTCTTGGGACATAGGGCTGGCGGTACCTGAAAAGGAATAATTTCTTTTTGTTGTTGTTGTTTGTTGTTGTTGTTGTTTTTTGAGTTGGAGTCTCTCTCGGTCGCCCAGACTGGAGTGCAGTGACTGCTCCCGGCCACCGCAGCCTCGACCTGCTGGGCTCCAGCGATCCTTCCACCTCAGCCTTCCGAGTAGCCGGAATTACAGGCGCGCGCTGCACGCCCAGCTGATTTTTTGATTTATTGTAGAGATGAGGTCTCGCTGCCCAGACGGGTCTCGAACCCGCGGGCTCAGGCAATCCACTCACCTCAGCCTCCCAAAAGCGTGGGATTACAGGCTGAACCACCGAGCCCGGCTTATTTTTTTATTTTTGAGTTGGAGTCTCACTCTGTCGCCCAGGCTGGAGTACAGTGGCACGCTCATGGCCACTGCAATCTTGACCTGCTAGGCTCAGATGATCCTACTGCCTCAGCCTTCCAAATAGCTGGGACTACCGGTGCACACTACCACGCCTGGCTATTTTTGATTTATTGTAGAGACAAGGTCTTGCCAAGTTGCCCAGGCTGTTCTTGATCCCCTGGGCTCAGGCAGTCCTCTAACCTCGACTCCCAATGTGCTGGGATTACAGGCTTGAGCCACTGCACCCAGCCTAAACCTTTTTTGCTTTATTTTTGTTTTTATTTTTATTTTTAGTTGGAGTCTCACTCTGTCGTCCAGACTGGAGTGCAGTGGCCGCTCCCAGCCACCGCAACCTCGAACTGCTGGGCTCTGGCAATCCTTCCGCCTCAGCCTTCCAAGTAGCCAGAATTACAGGTGCGGGCTACCACGCCCGGCTAATTTTTTGATTTATTGTAGCAATGAGGTCTCGCCAAGTTGCCCAGGCGGGTCTTGAACCTGCGGGTTCAGGCATTCCACTCACCTCAGCCTCCCAAAGGCGCGGGATTACAGGCTGAGCCACCGAGCCCGGCTAGGAATAAATTCTGATTAAGGGTCTCTGTTTTCTCAGCACTCAATGTTGCCAAGTCTGGGGAGAAATGAGGGAGAGGCTCTCTGGTACTGCTGAGATTCTTTCAGAGAATTAGGTCAGACTGCAAGCTGGTCCAGAAAACCTACTCGTGTATTTCCTCCAACTAGGTTGGGCTAGGGAGGCAAGCAGTTCGGTGAATCTGTTAAATGTGACTGTGGGGCCATGCTTTGGGCTACTGTTGGTCTGCAAAACACAAGTCAGGTCTACGTTCACTCCACTCCAGACTTCTAGCTTCAACTCAGGCTTTCTCAGTCCTCTGTATATCCATATTTCTAACCCAAATCCCAAAGTCAAGCACAAGTATATCCAGGCTGCTGAAGTTGAGGATCAAAGCCAGGAACAACAACTTTTAGGTTCCAGTTGTTCTGTCTGAAGGTTGAGGTAGAAATGTAGTGGAAGTTAGGCCTATTTGGCAGAGATTCCGCATTTGTAGGGTTCAACCCCCATGTAAGTGCGTGTGATGATAGAATGGCAAAGGTGGTTCTCCAGAATCCCAGGTTCCTAGGCAGGAGGAAAGGAAGTAGGGTTTGGCGACAGAAAGCCTAAGTCATCTACCTGTTTGCCCAGGAGACTCTGCTGTTACTGCTGCCTCCCTTGAGTTTTTGGCAGAGGGCTGGAGTTTCACATTATTCTTTTCCCTTCCACACAACTCAGTGTAATCGTAGTGCTCTCAGGGGCAGGGAGAAGATAGAGATGGCTGTGTGGAGTTTTCCCTTTCCATTTTGTCTCTACTGCTTTCATTCTCACCATCTCAAGCCCAGCCAAGCATCAATTCCAAGTCACCTAGACAGTTGACTTATCTTTTCAGAACTCCTTTGCTTATGAAAACCGCAGTCACCTCCAACCTCACCAGGTCATGCCTCTTTGTCAGGAGGGTAGATTGATCCACTTTGTCTAGCCTCTAGGCACACACATTCCTCTTGTGCAAATAAAAAGTGTGTGTTCAATTTTTCTGACTCTTCTACGTGGGCTTGGAAAGAATACCTGTTTAAGTATCTTTGGGTGCAAAGTTTTATATATGACAGATTCTAGTTTCTTAATCATTTTTCAAATTTGCCATACACTAACTTTTTTTTCTGCCTTTTCTATCACAGAGAGAACTGTGTTAAATCTTCTACAATGATTGTAGTTTGTCTGTGTCTATGGTGATGTCAGTTGTTTGCTTTATATATTCCGAGACCTATTTTCAGGTGCCTACCATTTTAGAATGGATGGAATATACAGTTCCGACTTCTAATTCCTGTTTGTTCAACCTTTTATCATTGTCTTCATCTGCAATGCATTATACCTTACTCGATTTTGTCTGAAATTATAGCCATCCCATTGGCAGTCTAGAGGTTTTGATTTTTGTCGTCCTGGCCTCACAGGGATGTCAGAAATGCTGCATCTCAGCCATTCAGGAATATTTTCTTAAATCAGCAGATGTCCCAAGAAGAAAGCAGCCCTCAATGCAGGGCTAGTCTTTTTAGGTCTTGATCTCTTTCACATCTTGACATGGGCAGTTCTTTACTGTCATGTTAGTTCTTACGTGTGTGTATGGGCGTGGGGTGGGGGTGTGTGTGTCATTTTGTCACGCTTTGCCAATTGTCCTACAGACTGTGGGAGGGAAGAATGGAGAGTTGGTCTGAAATAAAGTAGGGGATGTCTTTAAAATACATTCTTAAAATTATTTTTTCATTTTTATGTGACCCCAGTGTAATTTTTTGAAATAGTCAATGGCAGTGCTTTGTCCTGTCAGGATTCATTTTAGTCATAATTTTCACTGGACTCGGTGGCTCAGCCTGTAATCCCAGCACTTTGGGAGGCATGGGCGAGTGAATTTCCTGAGCCTGCAGGTTTGAGATCAGCCCGGGCAACTTGACAAGACCTCATCTCTATAATAAATCAAAAAATTAGGTGGGCGTGGTAGCGCACGTCTATAGTTCCAGCTACTTGGAAGGCTGAGGTGGAAGGATCGCCAGAGCTCACAAGGTTGACACTGGGGTGGCCATGAGCGTGCCACTGCACTCAAGCCTGGGCAACGGAGTGAGACTCCAGCTCAAAAAAATAAAAATAAATAATTTTCAGCATACTCTAATTTATACTTTACCGAGGGGTCTCCCAGTTGGCCAGTGAGCATTCCCAAAGGCAGCACTCCTGTGGACCAAGCTAAGGTGATCACTGAGCTTAAATGAATATAAATGTAAACCTAAACACATAAACATATCCATTTCAAATACCACGAACTTGATAGTCTAAAAAGTCTCCAACCCACAGTTCTTCTAGTATATTGCAGTTCACATAGCGGTATGCCTGTAGGAAGTGCTGGTCCGGCTGACAGTCATACAAAAACTAACTTCCTCAGTGCTGCATCTTCAATATGATGGCCCAAGCACTGTAGGTCCTGCTGGCAAGAAGCCGATCTTCTCCTAATTGCTACCATAAAATATTAGCTATGTGGGCTCTAGAACTCTTTTATCTCAAAGAGGGACTCCAGCATCTGTTCTTTTAACATTGGCACGTGTCAACATATGAGCAGGGAGGGAAATTGAGAACATGAGCCTACACTGTGAACTTACTAAGTTCATTAACCTCCAAGGAGCATATCAGCTTGACCGAGAGATTAGATTGTTATATTGGATTATGTTTTTCCAACAGTGTTTATTTTATGGGATTATTTTTTAAGATAGGGCCCCTTTGCCAGATGCCCAGTGATAGGTTCTTGTGAATGCCAAGTTATTAGAGTTTTTGGCCTGATCCTCATATTCCTTTATTATTTCAGGCAGCTCAGGACTAGACGGGGACAGGAGTGCTTTGCAAACACAAACACCATGCAAATGCTGAGTAATAGCAAATGCTGAGTAATAACTTGTGTTCTGTCCTTCCTTCCCCCACAGTCCGGCTGGATGGAATTTAAGGGTGATCCTGGCACCATATCCTGGCCCGGGGGGGCTTTGTGTATTTCAGCTTCCTATTGGAGCTGATGGGACTCTCTCTCTCTCTCTCTCTCTCTCTCTCTCTCTCTCTCTCTCTCTCTCTCTCTGTACTCTGCCCCACCCTGCCCTTGGGACATGCACATACCAGATCTGTGTGTGCTTTTGGGGCGTGAATATGAGTCTACCCAGACAGGAAAAAATGTTTGCTGCCCACAGCAGAATACCATTTAGGACTCTCTTTTTTCTGTTGCTGGCTTTGTGGCTCAGTGAATAATCTCCAAGAGCGATAGCTCCTTGAAGGCAAAGCCTGCCTCTCCTTTGTCCACAGGGCCAATGCCTGTCTAGCTCCTGGCATACAGCAGGTGTTCAACAAAAGTGTATTGAATGAGTGGAGATGAGTAGGAGACCAGGGCAAGCTGGTGTAGACAGTAAGGGGATCACAGGTCACCGCCATAAAACCCTGGATGTGACAGGCTGCTGATGAAGGAAATAGGAGTTACCAGCATTTCCCTACCCTCTGCAGATGATAGAATTTAGTCATTGCTTAAGTTTTTGGTTGTCTTTTTTTTTTCTTTTGAGTTAGAGTCTCACTCTGTTGCTTAGGCTGGAGTGTAGTGTCATGATCACGGCTCACCTTAGCTCCACCTGCTAGCTGGGACTACATGTGTAAACCACCACGTCCAGTTAATTTTTTAAATTTTTTGTAGAGATGAGGTCTTGCTATGTTGCCCAGGCTGGTCTCAAACTTCTGGTCTCAAGAAATCTTCCTGCCTTGGCCTCCCGAAGTGCTGGAATTACAGGTGTGACCCACCATACCAGGCCAAGTATTGTTTTTATTTTTTTATTATTTTTATTTATTTTTTTGAGTTGGAGTCTCACTCTGTCGCCCAGACTGGAGTGCAGCGGCCGCTGCCAGCCACCGCAGCCTCAACCTGCTGGGCTCCGGAGATCCTTCCGCCTCAGCCATCCAAGTAGCTGAACTACAGGTGCGCGCTATCACGCCTGGCTAATTTTTGATTTATTATAGAGATGAGGTCTTGCCAAGTTGCCCAGGTGGGTCATGGACCCGCGGGCTCAGGCCATCCATTCACCTCAGCCTCCCAAATGCACGGGATTACAGGCTGAGCCACCGAGCCTGGCCAAGTTTTGTTTTTAAATAAGCAGTTTATTGAGATATAATTCAAATACTGTACAATTTACCCATTTAAAGTATACAGAATTCAATGGTTATTTATGAAATCCATTATACACAGAGATGGGCAACTATTATTACTATCTTTTTCATCACCCCAAAAAGAACCTCTGTTCCCATCGGTGTCACAGCCCAACTGGGTTCTTATATCTGCTGCCCAGAAAAGAGCCAGTGTATTGAGACAGCAACACTGCAGTAGAGAAAGTTTTTTGTTTGTTTGTTTTTTGAGTAGGCGTCTCACTGTGTCACCCACGCTGGAGTACAGTGGCACACTCATGGCTACTGCAGCCTCGACCTGCTGAGCTCAGGTGTTCCTTCTGCCTCAGCCTTCCAAGTAGCTGGAACCACAGGTGTGAACCACCATGCCCGGCTAATTTTTTTTTTTGGTGGGGGGGTGGATTTACTGTAGAGGCGAGGTCTTGCCAAGTTACCCAGGCTGGTCTCAAGCCTCTGGACTTAGGCGGTCCTCTCGCCTCTGCTTCCCAAAGTGTTGGGAACTATAGGCGTGAGCCACCATACCCAGTGTGAGAAAGATTTTAATGATAACAGAATAGCTGAGCAAGGATAATGGGAGATAATTCTCAAATCTGCTTCCCCAAGAGTCTTAGGCTAGGGTTTTTAAAGGAACAGTTTGGTGGACAGAGGGCTAGGGAACAGGCACTGCTGACTGGTTGGGGAAGTCACGGGGCTGTTGAAATGGTCTTCTTGTGCAGAGCCAGTTTCTGGGTGGGGGTCCCAGGACTGGTGCAGTCAGCTCCTTGGTGTGTGTCCCAGGTCCGGGTGGGATCCATCAGTGTAAAGTCTGGGGGAAAAAAAAAAATCTCAAATGTCAGCCTCAGGTATTTCAAAAGCGAGGCTATCTATGAAGCAAGTCCTGCAACCATTGCTACTGACCCCTGGGCAGTAAGCCGTTACAGAGACAGTTTAGTAGAAAGGTATGTGGGTGGTGGGATCTCCAGGGAGTAGTAAAACTGCTCATACCCTTCGGCTGATGAACATCAAGGTGATCTGGATGACCTTTGGCTCATGGCTTATGGGAAAACATGTTTATCAACCTTGTAGGCAGCTTCTCCCCTCCCCAGGGGTCAGGATGTGAAGATAGTAAGCTGCTCTCTCTCGCGAAGTGACTATGTGCAAGCTGTCACACAAGGAGGAGAGCAAATTTAGAAACAATGGACTTGTTCATTTCTGACTGTAGCTGCAACTTTGCAGGGCTCAGATCTCTTCCATAGCTTTTACTCTGTGGCCCTATATTAATTCTTTTTATTTTTTTGAGTTGGAGTCTCACTATGTTGCCCAGACTGGAGTGCAGTGGCAGCTCCAGGTCACCGCGCCTCGACCTGCTGGGCTCCAGCGATCCTTCCACCTCAGCCTTCCAAGTAGCTGGAACTACAGGCACGCGCTACCACGCCCGGCTAATTTTTTGATTTATTGTAGAGATGAGGGCTCACCAAGTTGCCCAGGTGGGTCTCGAACCCGCGGGCTCAGGCAATCCACTCACCTCAGCCTCCCAAGGCGCGGGATTACAGGCTGAGCCACCGAGCCCGGCTCTTATATTAATTTTTTTGTAATTATTTTATTTTATGTTTGCCTTTTCATTGCAACAGTTTTAGGGGGATACAGATAGTTTCTGGTTACACGGCAGATAGTTTATTTGTACAGTGGCAAAGAAGTCTGGGCTTTAAGTGTACCCACCACCCCCACTTGTGTGCATTTTACCTGTTAGGTGACATTTCATTCCTCCACCCCATCCTACTCCCTCCCTTCCGAGGCTGCAGTGTCTGTTATACCATTCTCTGTGCCTTTGCAGGTCCCTAGTTTTGGTCCCACTTACAAGTGAGAACACGTGATATTTGGTTTTCTTTTCCTGCATTAGTTTACTTAGGATGATGGCCTCCAATTCTGTCCAAGTTGCTGCAAAAGACATTATTTCATTCTTTTTTATGGCTGAATAATGTTCCATGGTATGTGTGTGTGGGTGTGTATATACATACCACATTTTCGTTATCCACTAATCCGTTGATGGCATTTAAGTTGATTCCCCGTCTTTCCTGTAGTAATTTTATTTATTTATTTACTTAATTATTTGTTTACTTGTTATTTACTTATTTACTTACTTACTTACTGATTGATTGAGTTGGAGTCTCATTCTGTCACCCAGGCTGGAGTTCCATGGCACACTCACGGCCACCCCAGCATCAACCTGCTGGGCTCTGGCAATCCTTCCGCCTCAGCCTTCCAAGGAGCCGGAACTACAGGTGTGCACTACCATGCCCGGCTAACTTTTTTTTTTTTCTTTTAAATTGTAGAGTCAAGGTCTTGCCAAGTTGCCCAGGCTGGTCTCGAACCCTTGGGCTTAGGCAATTCTCTCGTCTCGGACTCCCTAAGAGCTGGGATTACAGGTGAACCACCAAGCCCGGCTCCTATGTTAATTTTATATAGATTGGTTCACCAGCAGTGATTTCTGCTCTGTCTCTAGGCAGCCACAATTCTACTTTGTGCCTCTATGGATTTGCTTATACTAGACATTTCGGGTAAATGGATGACATCATCTTTTTTATGTTAACATACCCGTATTAATTTTTGTTGTTGTTGAGTCAAGAGTCTCACTCTGTTGCCCAGGCTGGAGTGCAGTAGCATGCTCACAACCACCCCAGCGTCGACCCACTAGGCTCAGGCCACCCTTCTGCCTCAGCCTTTCACGTAGCCACAACTACAGGCATGTGCTACCACGCCCGGCTAATTTTTTGAACTCTTGTAGAGACAGGGTCTCTCCAAGTTGCCCAGGCTGGTCTCGAACCCCCGGACTCAGGCAATCCTCTCGCCTCGGCCTCCCAAAGTGCTGGGATTACAGACTTGAGCCACCGTGCCTGGCCTAACATGTATTAATTCAGCATATTAGTTTGAACTTTATTTCTCTTATTGCTGAATGATGTTCATTATATGGATACATGACATTTTATTTATGCATTCATCAATTGATGGACATTTGGGTTGTTTAGACTTTTCAGCTGTTATGAATAGTGCTCCTATGAACGCTCGTGTGCAAGTTTCTGTGTGGACATATGCTGCACTTCTCTTGGGCGGGTACCCAGAAGTGGAATTCCTGGGTCATCTGGCAACTCTGCACTTAATCTCTTGAGAAACTGCCAAACTGATGGAGCTTTGGCTCCAGAACAGGAGATCACGGTTCAAATGAAAGAGCTTCTATCACTCGTCCCTTCTTACTCATTGCTTTCTCTGACCTCCCTCCTGAACTTTATTTGGTTCTAAAAGATGAGAGAAGGAAATAGAATTGACCAGAAAGCCATATACTACTCATCCTTTAAAAGTCCCCAGGAATTATTTACCTTCAGAGACTTTATCAGAAATTCTTAAGGATGGAAGTGAGCTTCCTTGCCTTTCTTCCTCTTTGATGCGGTCCGCCCCTGGTCCTTGCCGTCTCTTGCTTCTTTAGCCAGGGAAGGCATTTGTTGGCAGCAAGATAGCTGTTCTTCATTGTGAGTGTTCCTTTCCACCACAGATCCATGATGGAAAGAGCCCCGATGCCTAGAGATTCCATTTGTGGTCATTTATTCCTTCAGTGTTCTTTGCTGCGCACCTACTGTGTGCTAAGTGCATCTATTGAGCGCACAAGAGATGTTCTAGGTCTCTTGAGTGACAACAGCAAGTTTACTGGTCTCATAGGGTCTCATAGGGTTTACATTAGCGGGATAGAGAAACAAGTAAACAATGAAAGTAAACAAAGTTCAGATACATACTTACCAGTGCTTTGGGAAGAAGAGAGTGGTATTGTAGAGACGAGAAGGCGAGGAGGGCAACGGAGAAGTACTACTTTATTTTATTTTTTGACATTTAGAATTTTCACACTGTGTTTTGCAACCATCGCTTCTGTCTGTTTCCAAAACAGTCTCATTCCCTGAAAAGGAGACCCTGGCCCCATCAGCAGTCACTCCCCGCCCCACACCTACGAATCCACATCCTGTCTCTGAGGACTACTTTAGATTAAGTGGTTTTGTTCTTGCCTAGGTTGACTGTCCCTGGGCAAGACAGTTCACCTCTCTTTGTGACATGGTTGTTTCATCTAAATTTAGGTCACTCTTTGAATCGAAAGTGATCAAATGTAAGTGCTTTCAAAAATACGCAGTCAGTGCCTTATAAATGAAAGGTTTCAGCCTCCTGTTACCATGGAGCCCTCCTCTCCTGTGATTAAGGACGCTGCAGTCACAAGTGGTTTCAGGCCTGGGGTCTACTGTTCCCCTAGTCCTGATTTCCTGTGTTTAATGCATATCCATTGAGTAACTCTTTTTCAGCTGCATAAACCACTCACAGGCTCCAGAGAAAAGGTGACTGGTGTTAGCAGTGATTTTTGGAGTAAATATCACACAGTTGGCCCCTGTTGGAACTAAGAAGATGAGATAAATCTCAAAGATAGCCGGGCTTGGTGGCTCAGCCTGTAATCCTGCGCCTTTGGGAGGCTGAGGTGAGCGGATTGCCTGAGCCCGCGGGTTCGAGACCCGCCTGGGCAGCAAGACCTCCTCTCTACATAAATCAAAAATCAGCCGGGCGTGTTAGCACATGCCTGTAATTCTGGCTACTTGGAAGGCTGAGGCGGAAGGATCGCCGGAGCCCAGCAGGTCGAGGCTGCGGTGGCCGGGAGGGGCCCCTGCACTCCAGTCTGGGCGACAGAGTGAGACTCCAACTCAAAAAAAAAAAAAAAAAATCTCAAAGATGATCGGAGCTCTCGAGAGCAAGCACATCACAAAGTTGTATATGACTTCAGAGCAATTTGTAAAGACTCAAAGGATATAGCACAAATGCTTAGATTGGAGCCAGAGGAAATGGGCAGCCCTGAAAAGTTGAAAGAAACAAAAAGAAGCATTTGTATATAGAGAAGACCGCCCCCCCCGGCCTGTGTGAAAAACTGGAATTATCTTTTGGAGGGTGGGCCTCTTGTGGTACAGGCTTCCTCACCTAGGTGGGCATTCTAGGAACCCATTGGCATCAGCGTACCAGATAGTGTTGCTGTGAGAGGCTGTGTTTGGCTTCTGTCTTCATTCTTTCAACACACTTGCCCGTTTCATGATAGGTGATTGACAAGCACACCTGCCCACACCACGCTGAATGTTCAGCAGTTTTTGACCAAAAATGGTGTGACCCCGTGCCCCACCCTCCCTTTCTCCACCCGAGTGACTCTTTTTGTTTTCTTGGATGAAAAAAGTCCTCAAAGGAAAACGTTTTGCTGATGTGGAAGAGATGAAACAACAACAACAAAAACCAGCAGAAACCCTAAAAGGCATCAAAATCGACGAGTTCAAAAACTGTTTTGAGTAGGGGAAAAAGAGTCTCGATAGGTATATTGCATCAAATGCAGAGTACTTTGAAGGTGGCTTTAAACATATGAGTAAATACACGATTTTTAATAAATAAATTCTAGTGTTTTATTGGGTCCCTTCTTGTATATGTGAAAAGTCTTTGGCATACCTGTGTTATTTCTTTTGTATAGGATGAGGCCAGTTTTCAAATGCTCCTTAATCAAGAAATTCATTTTCTTATAATAGGAATAGGAATAGAAATGGATCAGAACTTGAGCTGTACGTGTTTTGAATCTCATCTTTCTCAGTGTTCTTGTGAGTAGGTATTGAGGGCAGTATTATGACAGATAAGTTACATGGTGATGAATTTTGTCTTTGTGGCTGCAAAAAGTCTCTAACAGAGGCATAAGACAAAACAGTGCTTTTGAATTTTTTTTTTTTCAAGCAGAGGCTTAATAGTCATCTTTCTGTGATGTACTGTGAGGAACCTTGCACTGGACCATGGGATACTATAAGACACCTAACTTTTTGAAAATGTCTGATTCAAGAAGGTGAATTGTCACATTCTACTTTTCTATATGGCAACTAATCAACTTGGTAGCTTTGAAATCTCTTTATTGTTCCTCTTTCTACTTGTTACAGCCAGGTGAAAGAAAAAAAAATCAAAATTGGTTTTAAAAAATCAGTTCTTAGTAACACGTGTGAACATTTACTGGGTACAAGCTGCAGTGGAGTCTTCGGATGTATTTGTAGCCTTCATTTCCTTTTGTTATCCCGCTAATTAACGAAATTGAAAGCTTATTGTAATTCAGCATCTATATTGTCACCATGATCTAGTTAAAGAAACAAGTGCCTTTCACAGACATAAATGGCAGTGAGCCTAACAGCTTGGATTTTATGACAAATTCTGTGTACAAATATTATGGCATTACCCTGGAAAGCAAATTAGGCCATGTGGCATTTTATTGAGTGTGTTTGGTCACTTCCCACATCTGTTTGACCTTTACCTTAAGTACAGCTTGTAAGCTACCACTGCTGGGGACATATGTTCTTGCAGTCTGTTTTTTCAAAAGATGTGTGTGGCAGTAGGAGTGTGTTTACCAGAAAAATTAATTAAAAGGAGAGCCAGTGAATCGTCTCATCTCGGATTTAGCCTTACAAAAAAGAAAATACCTTCTTAGTTTTCTTTTTGATATACATTGGAATCGGTTTCTACAATTCTGTCTTTAAAATGTGCATGATTCAGGCGTAGGTATATATGGATTCTTCTAGTATAGAGGTCAGATCTCTTTCAGTTCCTCTGCCATGAAGTAGGACTCGGAGTGGACCCTCTTGGTCAGCCATGCCCAATGATCACATGCCAATCGAGAGGGGAAAAAATTTTAATTCATCTTAAAAATCAATTCTTAGTAGCACTTGTAAAACTTACTGAGTATAAGCTGTAAGAGGACCTTCGATGTCTTTGTAACCTTTGTTTACTTTTGTTACCCCAGCTAATCAAGATAATTGAAAGTTTATTGTAATTCAGGATCAGCTCCCATACCCCTAAGGAAGCAAGTGCAGCCTGATGGCAAAGATGCTTTTGGGAATGCTCTGGAGGAGTGTTCTCGGGATCTTTCAGTGTTCCAGAAATTTTGGACTCCAGGGAATCTTGCTTAGACCAAGGGGTCGTAAAGGAGGCAAAGTAGTTGAGTAGTCTCTTTCCAACCCATGCACATACATACCTGCTCACAGCTGTCTTACACCTCTGATTGCTGGGCCATTCATACTATTTGTTGTGTAAGCTTCATTTTAAAAATGGCTTAGGCATCTTATCTCCACATAAAACCATAGGATAGTGGCATAGGATCAGACTCAGTTAAAGGTTAGTGTAAAGTTTGGGTTAAGAGAAAGTCTTAGAGTTTCACAATTGATTGAGGGCCAGTGGGCATAAGAGCTTTCTCTTCCTGCTTCTATCTGGAGAAAAGATTAGATGTATGCCTCTGCTTTGTTCATAGTGTATAAGAATAATTTATGATCTTGAATAGCATCTAATAGTAAAAAAATTTTAAAAACTAAATAAATGAAAGATGTCCCATGTTCATGGACAGGGAGACTCAATGTTGTCAAGATGTCAGTTCTCCCCTACTTGATTTATAGATTCAATGCAATCTCAGTTAAAGTCTCAGCAGTTATTTTGTGGTTATCGACAGACTGATTTTTCAGCTTGTATGGCGAGACAAAGGACTCAGAGTAGCCAACACAGTATTGAAGGAGAAGAACCAAGTTAGAGGAATGACATTGCCTAAATCACAACTTACTATAAAGCTACAATAATCAAGACTGTGGTACAGGAAATCTCTCCAACATATGAATGAGTTCAGTTCTGAGAGCACATTCATAAGTCCATTGTTGTAAGTCCAACAGAGTGAGAGTAAGTACCCAACTAACACAATCGGCTAGATAGTACTGTATGTATTTAACAGGCTATCTTGACATCTGGTGGACAGAAATAATACATTTAAAAATGCACGTGTGCATTGTTAAAATTCATAACTTGAAGGTTCATATGTAGGGGACTTAATGTATTGGCGAAAGAATAGACAAACAGAATAGAGAGCTCAGAAATAAACCCTTATAAATATAGTTAACTGATCTCTGACAAAGGAGCAAAGGCAGGACAATAGAGAAAGACAATAGAGTCTTTTCATCAAAGGTTGCTGGAACAACTGGATAACCACATGCCAAAATAGAAGTTAGAACCAAACCTTACACCCTTGGCAGAAAAATGAAGTCAAAATGGATTATAATTCCAAAATGCAAAAACCTAAACTATAAAACTCCTAGACAGTAACATTGGGGAAAACATAGATGATCTTGGACATGGCAATGATTTTTTAAGTATAACAACAAAGGCACAATCTATAAAAGAGATAATTGATAAGCTGACCTTATTCAGATAAAAAAAATTCTGCTCTGCGAAAGATAATGTCAAAAGAATGTGAAGACAAGCCAGTTTGGGAGAAAATATTTGTAAAAGAGACATCTGATAAAGGACTGTTATATACAAAGAACTTTCAAAATGTACAAATAGCTTTAAAAACATGACAATAAGAAAACAAACAACCCAATTAAGATATGGGCAAAAGACCTTCATAGAAACCTCACCAAAGAAGATAGATAACAAATAAGCATATAAGAAGGTACTCAGCATTGGTATATCATGAGGGAATGGCAAATTAAAACAATGAGATGCCATACTGTACACCTGTAAGAATGGCCAAAACCTAGAATACCAACAGCACCAAATGAGGATGTGGAACGACAGGGAATTCATTGCGGGTGGGGATACAAAATGGCGCAGTCACTTTGGAAGACAGTTTGTTGGTTTCTTGCAAAACTAAACATACTCTCAGCATATGTTCCCCTAATTGCGCTCCCTGGCATTTATTCAGAAGAGTTGCAAACTTATGTCCACACAAAAACTTGCACACAAATGTTTGTTGCAGCTTTATTCGTAATTGCCAAAACTTGGAAACAAACAAGATGTCCTTCCAGGAGGGGAATGGATAAATAAACTGGTTTTTCCAGATAACAGAATATTATTCAGTTCTAAAAAACAATGAGCTATCAAACCATGAGAAGACAATGGAGTACTCTTAAATGCATATTATGAAGTGAAAAGAGCAAATCTGGAAAGATCCTATGAATCATACTGAATGATTCTGAGTGTATCACATTCTGGATAAGGAAAATCTATGATGACATTAAAAGGTCAGTGGTTGCCAGGAGTTGAGGGGAAGAAGGGTCGAAGCAGAGGGAACACAGAGGATTGTTAGGGCGGTGAAACTACCCTGTATGATACCGCAATGGTGGATTCATGTCATTATACGTCTGTCCAAACTCATAGAATGTTCTACACCAAGAGTGGACCCTAAGGTGAACCATGGCCTTTGGGTGATAATGACGTGTCACTGTAGTTTCCATTGTAACAAGTGTGCCATTCTGGGGAGGGATGTTGATAGCAGGGATGTGTTGTGGGGGGACAAGGGATATATGAGAACTTTCTATACTTGCTGCTCAGTTTTGCTGTGGACCTAATCTGCTCTAAAAAGAAAGCTACTAAATTTTTTTTAAAGCATATAAGGAGACTTCTATAAATATCATAAATATCAACTCAATGCTAGAGTGTTCCTATTTGATTCAACCCATGGAGCTGGATGATTTAATAGAAATGGTCATAGTGGCAGGAAACTTGCTGCCTGAAAACCTTTCATTTTATAAATGGGTCTTTGGGAGCCAATGAGAACTTCCCTTTTCCCCCTTCCCTCATCTCCATGTGTAATTCAGGCTACAAATAAGAATGGACAAGGCAAGACAATAGTTTCTTGTTAAAGAAAGGTTATTAGTCTGATCATTACATTCTGTGTCTTTGTCTCCAATGTTTGTCATTCAACCAAGAATATTAAATGTGTGTGTGTTTAACTTTGGCGATGGGAATATAGGATTTTTGACAACTGTACCTAGCAGTTTTATCGATCTTCTAAGTGGCAGGAACAATGAGTACTAAATTCCTCATCTAGAACATTTGTTGAGTTTTTCCCAAAGCAAGTTTTAGACTCTGCTATTTTAGTTGCGATGGGAGCATACAGAGGGTGAGATTTTTTTCTTGCTGTCAGGTTTTATAGGTCTTGCAATCCCGGGAGAGCAGAGTTATTAATGCTCTTTTAATCAATGTGAAAATCAAGATTAAGAAACTTGAAGTTCACAGAGTTATTAAGTGGTTGAGCTGTGATTCCCACCAGGATCTTAGGGAATCCAAGTATAACATTCTTTCTATCACCTGTGGCTTTCCAGGAAATGGATATAACACACAGTTTTCCAAAGAGGGGAAGATTATTTTGTTTTTTAAATAGCCATCTAACAAGTTTCCCAGTACCCAAATGTATCTATCTTGGGATGAACATTTTCTGAACTTACCCCCTAGCCCCATGGGTCTTCTGCACAAACTTGCTGCTCTGACCAGGTGGTCTCACTGACATGGTGAGAAATCAGGCATGGGGTTTATACTCCCCACAGAGTGTAGCATCCTTCCTTATATAAAGTGAACCTCATTAAATATATTTTGCTTGATTAATTGTACCCCTTTCTTGTTTGTCTTTCAAACTCATGCTAATGATAATAAAAGTAGTATAAGAATGAGTTGCAGCTCTGAGTGACAAAACTACATGCTACATCCTGTCATTTCAGCTTTCTTCAACTGGTTGTCTAAGTCAGAGATCACAGAAGAGCAAAGTTTAGACTTTTAGCAAGAAGGACTGTTGGCAGAATTACTTTGCTTAAAAAAAAAAAAAAGAAGCCGGGCTCGGTGGCTCAGCCTGTAATCTTAGTACTTTGGGAGGCCAAGGCGAGTGGATTGCCTGAGCCCGCAGGTTTATGACCAGCCCAGGCAACTTGGCAAGACCTTGTCTCTACATTAAAAAATTAGCTGGATATGGTAGTGTGCGCCTGTAGTTCCGGCTCCTTGGAAGGCTGAGGTGGAAGGATTGCTGGAGCCTAACAAATTGATGCTGGGATGGCCATGAGTGTGGCACTGAGCTCCAGCCGGGGTGATGGAGTGAGGCTCCAACTCAAAAAAGAAAAGGAAAAAACCACATCCAGAAAATGTAAAAGGAACAAACAAACCGGGTTGATGATGTTGACCAGACTAGAGAAAGTGGTATTTCCTTTCTCTCACTGGGCTTTGCGGGGTCTGTGAAGGCACAGGGGTTTCCTGGTTTTGCAGTGGACACTTGAATATGGCTTCTTTCCATTCTGTCAACTGTGATTTGGCCTGGCTCCTCCCCCTTCACCACCTGAACCAGGTCCCTATCCTTGTCTCAGTAGGTATTTGCTCATTGAGAATAGAAGTCTCCCAACATCATCGTCTAATATATGCAAGCAGAAGAAACTTTTTCGAAACTCTTAACTATAGAGTTAGATTTTATGTCATAGGAAGTTTTAAAATATGCATATATCTAATGTTTTGTGGCAGGAAATTTAAGAGATCAAAGTCTTAATTATTTAAAATTGATAGTGGAAGAAATAGAGTTGCCCAGAGCTGGTTATGGTAGAGGCAGGATGGAGAACCAAGCCTTTTGATTTCAGACAAGTTCTCTTTATGAAGAAGCAGTGCTTCTTTTTTTCTGGACGTTTCTATGCTCTGGCCCTGCCTGGCTCTGCCCACTGGGCAAGGGATTCCGGGAGGAGGAAGAAGGATTATTCAGACCTTGCAGTCCGATTGTATCTCATAGGTGCAGATTTCATTGCACATTCCTTGTAATAGTCTATCCTGTACTTGGCTACTAGCTTGAGAAGGCCTACTCTTCATCACTGATATATTCATCAGATGTTTATTGAGTGCCTGCTGTGTGCCAGGCACTGCAACGGACTGATCCTTTTTTGGCTCATTAAAGAAATGTTGATGAAAGATGCCAAACTCTGTAAAATATTTTAGTTGGTTGATTCTGAGCCAAATGTGAGCAACGCGAGACCCATAACACCCCCATGCCAGGAGGTTCTAAAAATGTATGCCCATGGTGGTTAAATTGTAGCTTGGTTAGGAAGACAGAAATTACAGAAAACCATAAATCGTTACATGTGAGATTTGCATTGGTTTGGTCTGGGAGGGCAGGGCATCTCTAAGTGGGGGCTTGCAGGTTACAGATGGATTCTGAGATTTCCTGATTGGCAGTTAGTGGCAAGAGTCAGTCTCTTACTTAAGGAATTTTGGAAATCAGTGTAGGAAATGGGCAACTTGAGGAATGATGACTCAAGTTTCATGATATGTAGATGGAGCCTCATGGATGGCAGACATCAGAGTATGGGTAACAAGTGTCTTAAAAGATTCCTGGAGTCTGGGATTCCCCAAGAGACAGCTTTACGGGGTGATAAAATACTTTGATTTTCCTTCTTTATCTGTTATACCAGAGTCAAGTTGGAAAGCAAACCCCATTATGCAGGGAAGGTTAATTTCAAAAATCCCAACTCCCTAGAAGCAGGTACTAAATCTTGTTGTTTTTCCTTGAAGTGTCACTGGTCTGGTAGCTTACTGGATCGAACACAGTTAATTAGGCCAGGGTCAAAAGTTCCATCCCCTGTGAGCTCCTTAGTTTGGAATTTGGCAAGGAAAAGAAAGAAGGTCAGAGTTTAGTCCTCAGAGATAAAATAAAAGATGGAAGCCACATCTTTTTATTTTCCACCTAGACGACATGCCTGGTACATGTGTGTTTTATACTGATAGGACTCCTGGCCAAGCTCACCTCACTTGAGAGACGGTGCATTGAGCAAGTGCCCCGTTTACTGTCCCCCAGTGTGGCCATGGAGGCAGCTTGGTGTGAGGAAAGCAATGGGCTGGTAGGTGGGAGGCCTGTGTTTGTATCCCCAGCTCAAGGTAGTAAGTGGCTTATTGACTTAGGACAAGCCTTTCAGTTCTTTGCCTCTGTGTCCTTTCTTGTATGGAAAGGTGTTAGATTTCAGTGAGCTCTGAGTTCCTTTGCAGCTCAAACTTCCATTATCTACCATATCTGCCTGTCTCAAAGACACAAACTCGAGCTAAGATAATTAACCTGGAAGACTGATTTGTCTCACAAAGATGTACAAAAGAATAGAGTCATCTTATCAAATTTTTGTATCCTTTGTGTTTCTGCCTTTGAACTTATTTTCAGGCTGGGCTCCGTGGTGCTCATACCTTTAATCCCAGCACTTTGGGAGACCAAGGTGGGCAGATTGCTTGAGTCCAGGAGTTTGACACCAGCCTGGGCAGTATAGCTAGACCTCGGCTTTACAAAAAAATTAGCCAGGTGTGGTGCCACATGCCCGTAGTCTAAGCTACTCTGGAGGCAGAGGCTGAAGGATCACCTAAGCCCAGGACGTAGAGGCTGTGGTAAGCCATGATCGTGCCACTGAACTTCAGCCTGGGTGACAGAGTGAGACTCCAAGTCAAAAAATAAAAAATGAAAATAAATGAACTTATTTTCAAATGCCCCAATGAGATGTTCGGTGCTTATGGAGCTCAGACAAACAAAAGCCTAAGGCTCTGGATGGTGGCGAGTGTGCTACCTACAGATGGAGATGCAGCCGCTGCCCCTCTGTAAGGAGGGATTTTGGACCCAGCTATTATCTGTCTGTCTGTGCTGTGAAGAGTTTGCACCCAGCTGTTTCGGGCCCACTGGCTTCCCCAAGGGATGGCAGGCTGCTATTTGAGGACAACTCACTTGGGATGGGAGGGCAGGCCATGGGCATTGAAAACATGACAGGTTTACCTGGCCCCACAGGGGATGGAACCTTTGACCCTTGCCTAATTAACTGTTTTCTATCCAGCAAGCTACCAGACCCATGACACTTCAAGGAAAAACAGCAGGATTTAGCACCTGCTCTTTCTCTGTGGGGACCTTCCTAACACACACACACACACACACACACACACACACACACACACACACACACACAGTGTGGGTGCATATAAACAGTAGCTCTATATTTCTTGACTTTAATTCCTGGAAGGTTAAAATAATTTATTGATATTTTGTGTGTATGCATGGGGGAAAACTAATTTATCCTGTGGTCGTAAAATGAGGAAAAATTTTACAAAACACTCCATAACTTACTCATCTAAATAATGCTTTTATCCTTCAGAAAATCCTCAGAGTCCCCCTCAGTGATTGCCTCTGAGTCGTCCGCATATTCATGACTCTCTCCTTTGTGTCTCCAGGCATTACCATTAAAAGCCCTTTTGTATTTAGTTATTTGTTTATGAATCTATTTCCTTTCTTCTTGAATACAATGTCTGGCACACTGGTGTTCAGTAAGTGTCTTTATATATAATGAATGAACAACCACATTAGTAATGTAAATCTTCAAAGAGACTTTTTTTCTTTTTTTTGAGTCAGAGTGAGTCCGTGTCTCACTCTGTCACCTAGGCTGAAGTGCTCACAGCTCACCACAGCCTCCCCAACTTCCTGGGCTCAGGCTGAGGTGATCCTTCCACCTAAGCCTCTCAAGCATGCGCCACCACGCCTGGCTAATTTTTAATTTAATTTTATTTGCAGTTTATTTTATTATAAAGATGTGGGGTACAGGTCAGGATCAGGTACATAAATAATGTATGTACAAGTGAAGTTTGCGCCTCCAACTGGTTCTTACTTCTTCTGATTTAGGGTCAGGTACGCTTTGTGTTGTTACATGCCTCCCCTTTCTCCCTTCTCACACCTGGCTAATTTTTTTGTTTGTTTGTTTTTTGTAGCAGTGAGTTCTTGCTATGTGGTCAGGCTGGTCTCGAGCTTCTGGATTCAAGCAGTCTTCCCACCTTGGTCTCCCAAAGGACTGGGATCATAGGTGTCAGTCACTGTGCTAGCCTCTCAAGATTTCTATAACCATGATGTCTAAAGTAGCTCCAATCCCAAGAGCCAGCCCTTTGTACCTTACTCTCTTTCATTCCTTCATAACCTTCAGCTCTTTATGAAATTACTTTTTTTTGTTGATATGCTTGTATATTTTCTCATCCATGTCTTTTTCTTCCCATGATGAAGTTGAATGCAGGGTATGGAGACAGTGTATGTCTTGTTTTCCTAACATCTGTAACTATTTGTTGACTGAATACATGTAAATAAGTCTCCAACTGTGACTGAACTTTCAGAAATAGCACAACTCGTTCAGAATGAGTTTGGGAGCATGAAGTGAGTCATTCAAATGAATAATGTCTTTGGGAAGACACAATATAAAGTAAAGCAGTGGAGAAACAGTTCTGTGCTTTTTTATACCTAACTCAAACTCATTTCAGAGGCAGTTTCAAATAAAAATCGTCATATTTGAGCAATGCAATTCTTTGTTTCTTGGAGGTGGTAACTTGGTAGAGTAACATCCATTCAATAGTATCAGTGGTCATATTTTTTAAGAATTGCAGGAAAACGTATATGCAAAATGCCCTCATCTTAGATTTACAGTTCTGAGTTCTTGTCAAGTTGATGCAACTCAGATACTTAACACTGTAGTGAAGATAGAGGGCATTTCCCTCACTCCAGAACATTTCCTGATGCCTCCTTCCACACTCATCCTAGCCAGTAGTGTGGTTTGGATCACCATGAATTCATTTTTTTAATTTTTGGGTTTTTTTCGGGCGGGGGGGGGGAGTTGGAGTCTCACTCTGTCGCCCAGGCTGGAGTGCAGTGGCATGCTCACAGCCATCACAGCCTCAACCTGCTGGGCTCAGGCCATCCTTCTGCCTCACCCTTCCAAGTAGCTGGAACTACAGGCGTGTGCCACCACACCCAGGTAATTTTTTTTTGTAGAGACAAGATCTCGCCAAGTTGCCTAGGCTGGGCTCAAACTCCTGGGCTCAGGCAATCCTCTCGCCTCTACCTCTCAAAGTACTGGGATTACAGGTGTGAACCACCGTGCCTGGCATGAATTCGTTTTATGTTAGTCAGCCTTATGTCAGTGGGACTATATGTGTCTGCTGTGTTTGGATTCTTTCAGTCATCCTAAGGGTTTTTAGGTTCATCCATGATTTTGCCCATCAGTGGTTCATTCCTTGGTATTGCCAGTTGGTATTCTGTTATATGAATAGTATTCCATAGTTGGTTTATCAGTAGTCCCGTTGATAGGCATTTTGACGGGTTCCAGTTTTTGACTATTCACAATAAAGCTTTGATAAATATTCTTGTAAAGCATTTTTATGGATGTACGTTTTAGTTTATCTTGGGTAAATGCTTAGGAGTGGTATATTGCTAGGTCATAAGATATGTGTATGTTTAACTATAAGAAATTACCAGCAATGTAAGAAAGTTTCAATTACTCCCCATCCTTATCAATGTTTGGCACTATATATATATAATTTTTACACATATATATAATTTTTTTTTGAGTTGGAGTCTCACTCTATCATCCAGGCTGGAGTGCAGTGACACAATCACGGCCACCCCAGCGTTGACCTGCTGGGCTCCAGTGATCCTTCTGTCTCAGCCTTCCAAGTAGCCGAACTACAGGCGCATGCTACCACACCTGGCTAAACACAAACAATATTTTTAACTTCAGCCATTCTAGTGGGTGTGTAGTAGTGTCTCACTGTGTCTTTGTTTTTTTTTTTTTTTTTTGAGTTGGAGTCCTACTCTGTCGCCCAGACTGGAGTGCAGTGGTTGCTCCTGGTCACCGCAGCCTCAACCTGCTGGGCTCCGGCGATCCTTCCGCCTCAGCCTTCCGAGTAGCCGGAATTACAGGCATGCGCTACCACGCCCGGCTGATTTTTTGACTTATTGTAGAGATGAGGTCTCGCTGCCCAGGCGGGTCTCGAACCCGTGGGCTCAGGCAATCCATTCACCTCAGCCTCCCAAAGGCGCGGGATTACAGGCTGAGCCACCGATCCCGGCTTTGTCTTTGTTTTTAAAACACATAATTTGCATAGATGGAGATTCACCCTGTTTAGTATACAATTGTGTGGATTTTGACAAACACAAACAATCATAAAACACAACCACAGTGAAGGTATGGGGAGCTGATCAAATAAGTAAATACTAAGAATATGCAAAACCAGCTTTCATAATGTCACCAACCTGATCCACCACCCCCAAGTTCCACATGTGGGTGCGCCCCCACCCTACTTAGGCTCTGATACCCCATCTGCCCCATCATATGGATGCCCACTTCATTCTGCCCAGCCACGCCAATCTGGCCCCCGCTATGGATACCAGGCCCTCCCCCTCTCCCATTGCAAAGACCCAAGTCATTCTGCTTCTCCTGATGTCTCAGGACTTGGTTGTTGAGGGAGAGCTGGGACCAAGGTACATCTCCTGATTCCATCTTCCATTCCCCAAGCTTTTCCTTTGTTCAGTCTTCCTATGCTACAGAATAATACAGTCCACCCATTTGCTTAAGCCCAAGCTCTGAATACCTTTGAGTATTTGCCTCTCCCCACCCCCTTCACGTCTATACTCAGTAAAATCTTTCATTCTCCCTCGTTTCCACTGCACCCACCGCTTTCCTCTCTGGTGTGTTCCTCTTTCTACTCCGCCTCACCTCCCACAGGCCATTCCCATAGAGCAGCCAGGATGCTCTTTTACAAGCAAAAGGTGTGATGACATCTAAAACCCTCCAGTGCTTCCCTTTGTACTTAGAACAAAACCCAAATCCCTCCATGGCATGTAATACCTATATCTGTGTTAATTAATCCTGGCTGTACATTAGCATTACTGGGGGGACTTGTTAGAAGCACTAAGCCTGGGCCCCACCCAAGTCCGATTCAATCAGAATATTTGGTGGTTCAGCCCAGGCATCATTTTTAAAGCCCCTGGTGAGTCTAACGGGCACCCAGGGCTGAAAAGGTTGCCTCCTCTGTCCTCGTCTTATTGCCTCCTCCCAGCCCCCTCTCTCGCACTGAGCAATTACATTTTCCTTCTGTCTTTTTTTTTTGAGTTGGAGTCTTACTCCGTTGCCCAGACTGGAGTGCAGTGGCCGCTCCCAGCCACCGCAGCCTCGACCTGCTGGGCTCCAGCGATCCTTCCGTCTCAGCCTTCCAAGTAGCTGGGACTACAGGCGCGTGCTACCACACCCGGCTGATTTTTGATTTATTGTAGAGATGAGGTCTCGCCAAGTTGCCCAGGCAGGTCTCGAATCCGCAGGCTCAGGCAATCCACTCACCTCAGCCTCCCATAGGCATGGGATTATAGGCTGAGCCACCGAGCCCGGCCTCCTTCTGTCTTTGAACTCCAAGCTTCCTCTGGCCTCACAGCGTCCTCACTTCATTTGTTTCTGCCTGGAAGTTTCTTTCCCCAGGTTTTTTCATGGCTGGTTTCTATTAACTTCTCAGTGTGACCTTTCCTTGGTCACCTTATCTAACATAATGTCCCTTGGTACTAGCCATTGTCTCCTAGAACACTCCTGGAACACTTTTTCCTCATAATCTGTCATTAGCCTCAATCATCTATCTTATTTAGGGTTTTTTTTTTTTTATATGAGGATATAATCTTCATTATAACTCTTGCTGTCTGCTATACCAGGGAGCTTAGATGAGTGCTTAATCAAGATTTGTTGAATGACTGCAGATAGATGGGAAAAGGGCCAGATAGGAGATCTGTTAGCCAGAAAGACATTTGGATGGAGGAGGTGAAACGGAGCAGATGATAGAGTCTGGAGGTGATCTGAGATGCCAGATGAAGTAAGTGACTTCAACTGTAGACTTAAGAACGCTCTGATACCTTCAAATTGGAGAGGATGCATTTGTACCTGGATTGGGGCAGTCTCAGGAAAACAGAAATGACTTGTGATATTTCAGGAAGAACAGCACTTGGCATAGAATAACTTTGGGTGATGACCATGGCAGCTATGAACTTTCTTTCTGAGGCTGTCATTTCACCTCAAAGCAGGAAAAAGTAGACCTCTGGACTTACCATCTCCCACCGCTCCCGTCATTTTCATTATGTGATAGCTTAAGAAAACAGCTGAGATTTCACCAGCCAGTTCACACTCCCCACAGAAGACAACTGCTTGCTGATACACCCTTCGCTGTCTCTGCGTCGTGATACATTCCGAAGTCTAGGAGCTTGCCATATGCAGTTAGGATTGTCTTTCTTTAACTGTGTGGGATTAATTGGAAAATCGTATTCTGGCTTGTAGTACAACCCTGGTTTGTAATACGGAAATGGGCAGACATACTCATGAACTATTACTACCATCATTGGTGTAGTTTTTAGCAAATGAATTTATAGAGTCCCGACAGCATATGATTAAAACTCCAGAGATAGGGCCAGGCATGGTGGGACTCACACCTGTAATTCCAGCGCTTTGGGAGGCTGAGGCAGAAGAATTGCTTGAGGCCAGGAGTTCAAGACCAGCCTGGGTGACATAGCAAGACCACCATCTCTTCAAAAAAATAAAATATTTCATCAGGTGTGGTGGCACATACTGGTAGTCCCAGCTACTCAGGAAGCTGGGGTGGGAGATTCATTTGAGCCATGAAATTGGAGGCTGCCGTGAGCTATGATCGCGCCACTGCACTCCAGCCTGGGCAACAGAGCAAGACTGTCTCTTAAGGAAAAAGCAAAACAAAAACAAAACAAAACTCCAGAGATAGATAGCATTCTCTTACTACCTGATGCCAAGGAAAATGAGCATTCACTTTCACAGAGTCAGCATGGTAATTTTGTGTCTTTAGATAGAGATTATACATATACTACAATTCTGGAGAAGACAGGAGGTTAAAAAAAAAAGTCTCAAAAATGACAGGTTTAAGAAGCATAATTCTGTGATGAATGGCTGTGCAAAATACTGTTTACAAAAGTAGAGATAAATTCCCCGAAAGTGGAACAAAGTCTATATTGTGGCATTTGGCTTAATGGGGCATAGAAAGATGAAAACTGCCTGGAAAAGATGAAAGTATTATTTCCCAGCTTGTCCTCCCCCAACTCTGCCTTTGTCCCAGGGTGAAGCTGAGATCATTCATTCATGCAAACAATATTTTTTCGAACTCCTGGACTCATGTAGGCCTCCCTCTCAGCCCCCAAAAGTGCTGGGATTACAGGCGTGAGCCATTACACCTGGCCGCAGAAGCCATAGTCATGTTTTTGCAAAACCAAGCAAGTGTATGCAGATGGATACAAGCTCTTGAGACTTGGGGAGAAATGCTTAGCTTGGTATTCTTCTTACACCTGGGTCTCTTACACATTGACATCCTAAATTAGAGGCAGTGTTTCCTGTGCAAGGATCTTTTTCTCAACCGTGTACCTTGCTACAAACCCAATTCCTTAAGCATAGTATCCCACTGCTCTCTGTAAAACATAGCAAAATCGGCCGGGCAGAGTGGCTCACACCTGTAATCCCAGTACTTTGGGAGGCTGAAGTAAGAGAATTGTTTGAGCCCAGCAGTTCAAGGTCAGCTGAGGCAACTTAACAAGACTTAGTCTCTACAATAACATCAAAAAACAAATTTGCTGGATGTAGTGGTGTAGTCCCAGCTACTCAGGAGGTTGAGGCAAAAGATCACCTGAGCCCAGGTTTTGGTGAGCCTTGATCATGCCACTGCACTCCAACCTGAGCGACGGAATGAGACCCCGACTCGAGAAACAAAACAAAACAAAAACATAGCAAAATTCTTTAAATTTTTGAATGCCACTGACATCTTAAAATTTATGAAAATATTGAATCTATGCCCAAAGAAAGTAAATTACTTTTCTATAAGTAACTTGTACAAAACAGATTGTGTCTATTTTTGTGGATTTCATATACAACCAATTTCAAGAGAGTTATAGAAACTTCTTGGCTGATGTCTGAACTTTTAATTCCAGTTTGCATCTATTTGCTGTATATATACGGCCACCCTACATGCATATGCTACTTAGTACAAGGTTTGCTTAGGCGAGATGACCACATTGATGCTTTAGTTGATGGGCGTGGGGAATAAGGAGAATTACTATGGTGGACTCCCTATAGTAGGTGTTCAGTAAATACTTAATATAAAAATCTGTTTATGGACAGATATTCTTTCTGCAAGATAGAGGATTGGAAAATATCTGTAGGAATATCGGAATTTTTATAAAGAAGTTAAAGCCTTTACCTACAGTCTCAGCAAACAAACCCATGAAATCTTTTCTGTCTTTCTTTTTTTTTTTTGAGTTAGAGTCTTACTCCATTGCCCAGGCTGAAGGGCAGTGGCACGCTCACAGCCACCCATCGTCGACCTGCTGAACTCTGGCTATCCTTCCGCCTCAGCCTTCTGAGTAGCCAGAACTACAGGCACGTGTTACCACGCCTGGCTAATTTTTATTTATTTATTGTAGAGACAAGGTCTCACCAGGTTTCTCGGACTGGTCTCGAACCCATGGACTCAGGCAGTCCACTTGCCTCAGCCTCCCAAAGTGCTGGGATTACAGGTTGAGCCACCGAACCCGCCCCCATGAAATATTTTCATTGAGGGGAGTGCTTTTGTAGCATTACCAAGAATTGCACACAATGTTGTTTTATTGTTTGGATTTCTTTTGCTGCAAATATTTGCATATATAAGGTTTACTATTTCAGTTTAAAATTGTTCCAGGACAGTAGTTCTTAACCTGGAGCTCAGAAGAGCTAGAGAGAGCAAATATAAATTATTTAAAGAGATCTATTTGAATAGTATAAGGTGACTTACAGAATGCATATATATGATGGAAGTTCACATGCATTTATGGATAAACATTTATTGAATGACTACAGGGTATTAAGGTGATAATAAGTTGGGCTGACTTCTGTCTTAATTTTGTTGTTGTTGTTGTTCTATCCTTTCTCCAAAGGTGTAGAGATGAAGCTAGGTTCTAAGTCAATTTTAAATCTCATTGTTATTAAAAGAATCCAAGCCGGGCTCGGTGGCTCAGCCTGTAATCCCAGCACTTTGGGAGGCTGAGGTGAGTGGATTGCCTGAGCCTGCGGGTTCGAGACCCGCCTGGGCAACTTGGCGAGACCTCATCTCTACAATAAGTCAAAAATTAGCCGAGCGTGGTAGTGCACGCCTGTAACTCCGGCTACTTGGAAGGCTGAGATGGAAGGATCGCCGGAGCCCAGCAGCTCGAGGCTGCGGTGACCGGGAGCGGCCACTGCACTCCAGTCTGGGTGACAGAGTGACACTCCAACTCAAAAAAAAAAAAAAAAAAAGAATCCAGGGCCAGCATGGTAGTTTACACCTGTCATCTCAGTACTTTGGGAGACCAGGGTGGAAGGATTGCTTGAGCCCAGGAGTTCAAGCAACATAACAAGACCTCATCTCTACGCAAATAAAAAAATTAGCTGGCCATGGTGGCACATGCCTGTAGTCCCAGCTGCTGGGGAGGCTGAGGCAGGAGGAGTACCTGAGCCCAGAAGGTTGAATCTGCAGTAAGCCATGATCAAGTCACTGCACTCCAGCCTGGGTGACAGTGAGACCCCGACTCAAAAAACAAGTAGACAAACAAACAAAAGAGACTCTAGCTTTAAAACAGATCTGGATTTTTATTGTATAATACACTGAAGTGTTTGTATTCGAACTTACTGTCTCTTGGGTTCCATCCCGGTATTGCTAACAGAACATGGGGATGTTTATTGCTAATACCTTTGTGTTATCCCTGAAAACATAAAATATTTTGTGTTCTCTTATGCCCTCACAGGTTGGTACAGAGGATATACTCTCCAAAATAAGTCTAAAAAGGTATGGATACCATTTCACTTTTTATTTCGTTTTTAATCTGTCCACTAGTTTTGTGTTGTTATTGCATTCCCTCATCTGCTGTCTGCTCTCTCTAGACCTAGTGTGCTTTCTCTGTGATGGCTCTTCTGTGGATTCGAAAGCACATTCTTTGACCTCAGTGCTTAAGCGTAGTACGTGTAAATTCCATCAACTGTAGTTCCCACCAAACGATTCAAAGAGAAAGTTCTGGGGGACCTCACGCTCCCTGTTCCTCAAGCTAACATTGTACTAGAGACATTTCTTTCAGGGAGGGAAACACCCATGCTTCTCCCTTTCTCTCTTGCCACCAATGCTAACATCCAGAACTAAGTGGTCTCCTCATTTCCACTTGATTCTTTCCTTCATTATAAAACGGGTAAACCTTGACTGGGCATGGTACCTTATGCCTGTCATCCTAGCATTTTGAGAGGCCAAGGGGGGAGAAATGCTTGAGCCCAGGAGTTTGAGACCAGCCTGGGCAACATAGTGAGAACTTGTCTCTACAAAAAAAAAGAAAAAATTCGCTGGACATGGGGATGCATGCCTGTAACCACAGCTACTTGGGAGGCTGAAGTTCGAGGCTACAGTGAGCATGCCACTGCACTCCAGCCTGGGTGACAGAGTGAGACTCTGACTCAGAAAAACACCCAAACGAACACACAACAAAATAAAGTGGATAAACCACAGTAGTGGTTCTCAAACTGTGAGGCTCATATCCCAGTTATACATCATGAAATCAATATAGTAAGTTATCACCAATATTTTCTAAAAAACTGAAAAAAGAAAAAGAGAAAACCGAAAAGTAGAGAAGAAAATGGAATGTAGTGGTAAATACCGTTCCATGAAACTTAGGTTATAGTTATATATTTTTACATATTTATTTTTTATGATCTTTAATGTATTTCATATGCCATACTGGGTTCCCATGAAAATGTATCTCTTACTGTTCCATGCAGGCAGAGTTTGAAAACTACTGACCTCAACGGTTCCTTTTCCCAGTGCTAAAGCTACTAATCATCAAGCTAAAGAAAATCTATTAATTATGTTAATGCCCCCTTCAGTTTCTTTTGGATCTTGTCAGTGCTTTTTCCTTTGATACCGCTCACTGAGCCAGCATGACATGTCAGCACTTTCTTTCAAAAGCGCAGAGTTGATAGGGTCTTATTATTTCACAATTAGTTCACATGCCGAACAGCAAATTAGGAAAGGGGTGAGAGAAACGTTTTAGAGTTTATCAAGGGGAGAGAGAGAGAAAAAAAAAAGAGACACCCCATGGTTCTCATTCTTTACACACAGTATGAGAAAGGTATCATCCTATATGGAGAGGCTGGTGTTGGATCCAGCCCAAAAAAGAGCACCAGGCCCAGAAACTATACTTTCTACACGATAAAATTCATTAAAAACCAGGACTGCTTCTGTGTTGTTGCTACTTAAATCACACTCAGCGTTTGCACACGTACAAGGTGGGGGGGACCCCCAAAAAACCCAGACTTCTCTAGGAAGGGTGGGCCCCTTGTAGTACAGGCTTCTGCCACTGGGTAGGTGTTCTAGAAACCCATCAGCGTCAGTGTACTAGCTAGTGTTGTTGGAGGAGGCTGCATTCAGCTTCCGTGAATTTGGGCGGGGGGGAGATTCTTTCAACACGTTTGCCCATTTCGTGATGGGTGATTGACAAGTGTACCTGTCCACACCGTGCCGAGAGTTCAGCAGTTTTGGGCCAAAGATGGCATGACCCCCATGTCCCATCGTCCCTATTCACCCAGTCTCACCTCGAGCACCTTTTTTTGTTTCCCTGGATGAAAAAAGTCCTCAAAGGAAAACGTTTTGCTGATGTGGAAGAGGTGAAACCAAAAAACGGCAGAAGTACTGAAAGGCAGCAAAATGGATGAGTTCAAAAACTATTGCGAGCAATGGAAAAACCATCTCAATAGGTGTATTGCATCAAATGGAGGGTACTTTGGAGGTGTCTGAACTTTAAACATGGAAGAATAAATATATAATTTTTAATAAATTCTGGATTTGGGGGGATCCCCCCCCTTGTGTGTATAAGCACACACGTTTTGTTGATTTTGACAATTTAATAATTAGCAAAATAAAGGCGTGTTTGCTTTTCATGCAAGTATCAGCTCCAGCAAGTCTGCTGTCTTTGGTCCCTATTGGACAGCTCAGAGAAATTGAAGGCAGCAAGAAATTAAATGAAAATAATTAGATTGGAAATGGTGACATGTGGCACAAGAATCAAACTGTGGATAGAAAAATTCAGCGCCAGGTTTGAGGAGAGACAAAAAGACCAAAATGGTGGGAGTTGGTACTTGCGTGAAAAGCAAAACACACCTTTATTTTGCTTCTTAGCCCTGGTGGTATTTATTGTACTTGTAATTATGGAAGGGGTAGTTATTTCAAAGCACAATTGGAGTTAACAACTTTAGTGATCTGTATTTGTTAATGAGTGAGAATACTTATGTCACTTCATCCTAATTCTTTTCTTTTCTTAGAAAAGTTTATTTAAAAAAATAAACCAAAAAAACTCAGACAAAATTATATGATCCACTTGAGAAATTCTTGACTTTTACCTGGTACATGTCAGCTGTGTTGAAACGAGTTTTACTACACCACAGGCCTTTCTTTTCAGAGAGTCTCCAGAGTGTACGAATCTTTTCAAATATAGAAGACCTTGGTTTCTAAAGAATCCTATAATTTCCTAGCACAGTGGCCCCTTAGTATCTATAAGGAATTGGTTCCCAGGACTTCCTAAGGATACCAAAATTCATGGATACTTAAGTTCCTGATAGAAAATGATGTCGTAGGCGAGGCACGGTGGCTCACACCTATAATCCCAGCACTTTGGAAAACTGAGGTGAGAGGACTGCCTGAGTCCACGGGTTCAACACCAGCCTGGGCAACTTGGCGAAACCTCGTCTCTACAACAAATCAAAAAGTTAGCCAGGCATGGTAGTGCATGCCTGTAGTTCCAGCTACTTGGAAGGCTGAGGCGGAAGGATTGCCTGAGTCCAGGAGGTCAAGGCTGCCGTGGCTGTGAGCGTGCCACTGCACTACAGTCTGGGGGACAGAGTAAGACTTCGACTCAAAAAAAAGGGAAGAAAATGGTGTAGTATTTGCTTATAACATATGCACATCCTCCCGTGTACCTTTCATCATCTCTAGGTTACTTATACCTAACATAATGTAAATGCTATGTAAGTAGTTGCTATACTGTATTGTTTAGGAAATAATGACAAGGAAAAAATGTTTGTACATGTTCTTTTTTTTTCCCCAAATATTTTCCGTCATGGTTGAATCCACAAATGCAGAGCCCATGCTACAGATGGCCGACTGTGTATAAAAATCCTTCTAACTTAGTACCCTTGTCAGCTGTTTTGAAAATTAGGTGGCTAGAGTGCCCCTTAGGATTGAAATGACAAGTTCTGGATGTGTGTTTAATTTTTTTGTGTTCACTAAAGCATTCTTAGAGTCCTTATTTAAGCCTAAAACCTAACCCGTTATAAGATTATTTCAATAAGACATTTTCTTTGCTCTTGATAATTCAATGAAAACTTGGTATTTCAATGCAATGATAATGCAAACAAGGGCCATGCATTTGTTTGATGATTTTTTTTAAAGTGGAAATATCTTTCTTGTGGAGAAATCCAGGAAAAACCGAGGGGATTCACAGTCGTCATGAATTATGCTCCATTTTTGGACACCCCTTCATTAAGAGATCCAGCCTGTTCCAAACACTCTTCCCGTGCTGTGCTTTCCCATCCCCCTCCATTTAGGGGAAGGACTACATGAAAGGCCTGTAATTTTAATGGCTATTCTTGGTGTCATTTATACCCCGACCCAGCCATTTAGCGTGATGATAAAAGGAACTAGTGGGTTTTACAAATTGAAGAAGCCAAGAGCTTTTCTGAAACGGATTATTGATCCCGACAGGATTATGGGAATATGGATGGGGCAGCGTCTAGAAAATCATTCATTTTTTTTTCCTTTCCACTCCAGTGAGTAGGTTGCATTGAAAAAGAAAAGGCAGAATTGCGAGATAGGCTATAAATCAAAAACATATGATGCAGGTTTACTCTGACTCTCTGTGTGTCATAGTGGTATAGGAAACATTCTACAAGCGTCAGACTTACCAGAGCAATTAAGTGACTGTAGATGGCTGAGTGCCATTATGGACGGTGCCTGCACATGATGGAGTGGTAATAATGACAAAATAGATACTCTGCTAATATGAAAATCATCATGTCTGTACACCAAATATAAACTCTTTGATTATGATCTTATATGTCACAAAATCCATAACTGCACATTTATATTTCTGAATACTTCTCTCTTGGACGTCTCCCAATCCCTGGGAGGGACCAGTCTCCAGATTGTAAATGCCTGAAAATTTTAACTGGTCCTTTTCCTTTCTGACTTGAAAAACTTTGAGCAAGGATTTTCCTTTGGCCTAGCAATGTTACATTTTATTTTAACCTCCAGATATGGATCCTTGAAACTACTCTAAACAGTTCATTTCTACTCAGCTCCCTCCTTTTTTAATAATGAGTTCTGGACTTTATTGTGTTAAAAAACACATAGCATAAAATTTACCATCTTGACAATTTTAAACAGACAGTTCAGTGGCATTAAATACATCCACATTGTTGTGTAACCATCGCCACCATCCATCTCCAGAACATTTTCATCATCCCAAAGGAAAACTCTACACCCATTAAACACTAATTCCCTATTCACCCTTCCCCTAGCCCGTGGCAACCACCATTCTACTTTCTGTCTCTATGAATTTCACTCCACTAAGGACCTCATATAAGTGGAGTCATACAGAATTAGTCCTTTTGTGAAGACTTATTTCACTTAGCACAGTATCTTCAAGGTAAGTTCCCAAAAACCACTTTAGTTATTCACAGAGATGTTAGTCAACAAGTCATTTAGCTCAGCAGGCAGAAGAAACACCCACAGGTCTTTTGGCATCCTAGGGACAAAGCTAGAACTTCAGAGCTCTAGAAATCAGGCCCCAAAGGAATTATACACACATTGAATTTTTGTTTTCAACTGGTCAGTTTTCCAAAGTCGCTTTAAATTCCGTACCCGTGGTGAAAAAGGTCAGTGTCACCATGCCTCTGTGTGTGTTCTTGGTCTCATCAATAATGGGATTGGGATAGAACTGTCTCATTCATATACCCCATGCCTGTTCCTTTCTCAAAGTGAGGAGGAGAAGGTATGCCCTTTGTTGTTGTTCTTTGTGTCTGATGGGAAAGAAGGGCCATTTTGCTTCTGACTCAAACACTTGAAGAATCTACCTTGTTATCACCAATGCCAAGAACACCTTAATCTCATATATTCTTGCTGTTTCCTCATTTATTGGCAGAGGAGTAAAAGGGAGAAAGCAGAATATTATACAGACAAATATAGCATGTGCAACTGGACACAAGACCAACCCCTGCTGATGTTTGCTGGGGCTGTGATCAGCCACCCCGACATTTAAGACATTTAATGTTCATGGAGTTCATGTCATCTCTTACAGTAGCTGGGTTAGGAGCAGTTGAGCCAATGGTGCCAGCTACAAAGTTTATCACACAGTGTGTTTATCACACAGTGTGTTTATCAAACATTGAAACAGAAACTTGGCGAATTAAGAAAATTTACATCTAGGGCTTGCTTTCTATTGGTTAGCTCTGGTTCTCCTTCTTCAATTTCTACTCACCAGTTTCCAGTCTTTCTTTTAGGTCTTTCTGGGCCATAGTTTTCCCCATGGGCAAAGTCGTGTTGCTATTGTAGAATTGCCTCTTAGGGATATAGAATGAAGAGTTGTTTGAGACTCTGAAGTATTAAGAATAACCAGGCAATGAATACTCATTGATGTTGGGTGCATTTGGTTTAAGTGGAAGTGCTGAGAGGAATTTATAAAACCACCCTACAGTTGACCCATGAACAACACGGGCTTGAGCTGGATGGTTTCACTTAAACACAAAGGTGTTTTCAACCACACGCAGACTGAAAATTCGGTATTTGAGAGATGCAAACCTTGTGTATATGAAGGGCCAACATTTTATATATGTGGGTTCTGCATGGCTGAGTGCGGGACTTGAGTATGCATGGATTTTTGTATACACAGGGGACCTGGAACAAATTCCTTGTGTATAACAAGGGATGACTATAATTTTATGGACTACTGAGTATTGCATAACCTCTACCTCACCCGTGTGTGAAACCCTTTAAGGGAAACATCTCAGGGCATGTAGGACTTGAAGGGGCTTGCTGTGAAACTCCTTATCATTATTATGGCTCTGATTTGACGCAGGCATGTTTGCCTCTTCATTTATGAAACATTTATCCTATGCTTTCTTATTTTCTGTCTTTTTGATGTTTCTGCCATACCTTCATGTAGGTAGCCACTTAGCGTAACTGATGTTCTGATCTCAAAGTTGAGCTATTTTTCAGGTGTGGCCATTCATTCTTGCTGTCATTCATTCAGTTTACTTTGGGCTGGGGTTTTTTTATGGCCATATAACTAAAGTTTTTCTCTCTGTAGGGTATTTTTCCTGAAACATATATCCATTTGAAAGAAGCAACTGTGGAAGACCTAGGGTAAGTTCCGAACTAGGAAGACTTATAAAAAGCGATGAAGGTGTAAGATGGTTAGTAAAGAATGCCTACGTATGTTACTATTTCTCTCATCTCATCAGTTCTCCTTCTCACGTAAGAGAGAAACGAAGAAGAACTTTTCCCTGGTATAATTTTTTCTTCTGCTGTCTCTTTGATATCCTTTCCCAGAATACTAAAGACAGAAGTAATGACCTGAAGACCTTTGCTGTGCTCTCGTGTTTACTACTTGCTCACTGATTGTGTGTGTGTGTGTGTGTGTGTGTGTGTGTGTGTGTGTGTGTGTGTGTGGTGTGTGTGGTGTGTGTGTGTGTTTGCATGCATAAACATGTGGGGCTCTTTGGCTGATAAGAACCCAAAAACACCCCCACTTGGGATCTTTGAGAGACAGATGAGTAAGTGACAGCTTGCGCTTACCAACTCTGAGCCTCAGATAAGCCATTTAGCCTCAAGTGCACCTTAGGTTTTTCTCAATGTGTTAGGGAAAAACCGTCTGGCCCTACATGAGCTTGATGTGAGAGTCAAATGACATAATGGGTGTGAATGTGTTCTGCAGATAAGATCTGCTATGTTTTGAGTCTTCTTGTTTCATAGCCGCCTCATTTTTTTTCTGGAAAGTAAGACTTGTGGCTGCTGAGAAGAGTGAGAGTCTGCCGAGGTGGTGAGTCTGCAGCCAAGAGAGTTGTGGAGGCAGGGCAGAGAGCCTGGGGTAGGATGGAACCCCATGCTGATGGAGAGGAGAGAGGGCCTGAGGGGAAAAGGGACAGCTGGGTCGCAGAGCTGTGCAGCCTCAAAGCCAGAAAGAACTTTCTCAGTCATAGTCCAACGCCAGTGTTTTATAGATGAGAAACGGAGATGTGCTCAGATTCACACAGCTCCTGGCAGAACCAGGGCTGAAAACCAGCCTGGAGAGGTCTTCTTTCCCGTGGGCCATTCCTAGGTATCCTCACTGTCACCCCCAGATGGGTGGAAGGGCTGAGTGGGAGGCATATTCCTACCACGCAGAGGTGTCAGATAAAATGCAGGATGGCCAGTTACATCTGCAGTTCAGATAACAAGTAATTTTTTACAAGTAAGCATGTCCCAGATATTTCACGTGTCATATTTATTCTAAAAATTATCTTTTACTATCTGAAATTCAAACTCAACTGGTCATCCTGTATGTTTCCTTATGAAGTCTGGCAATCCTACCACGAATCCCCATTTGTTTGCTCTTGCCCTCTCATTTTTCCCCTTTTGCCAATCTTAAATATACCAGAGACAGCCAGGCATGGTGGCTCAGGCCTATAATCCCAGCACTTTGGGAGACCAAGGCAGGAGGATTGCTTAAGCCCAGGAGTTCAAGACCAACCTGGGCAACATAGCGAGACCTTGTCTTCACAAAAAAATAAAAAAGTTATCCAGGTTATGACGCCTGCCTGTAGTCCCAGCTACTTGGAAATCTGAGGCAAGAGGACCTCTTGAACTCAGGAGTTCGAGACTGTAGTGAGCCATGATGGTGCCACTGCATTCCAGCCTAGGCAACAGAGCAAGACCCTGTCTCTAAAAAAAAAAAAAAAAGATACCAGAGGGTTTATGTGAATATATGTCATGCCTGTAAGTCTCCTGAGAGTAAGCGAGGATTTTGGAACATGTACATTTTCTATATTGTGAAGCAGCAGATGAGAAGAAAACCCAGAACCATTCCAGCATGGGACACTGCCTTACCCACCCCATCCCCTCCAGCAGGTCCTGGGAGGGGTCACAGCCCCAGGACCTTGTGTCATGCACTCCTCTGCACTGGCTCTCCAGAATGAAATAGTTGCTTGGTGGAGCCAGCTAAAACATTGGATTTCTTGTTTTCCACTTTGAGAATCGCTGATGCCAGTCTGGCTCAGTAATTGAGGCTCTTGGAGAAACCCAAAATGGGGAGGTCGAGGCTGGGCTGCGGGCCCATTCCCTTGCTGAAACTGAACTCATTTCGAAGCCTGTGCTGTTCTAAGCTCCTTCTCTTTTCTCAGATGCTTGGATGTGATAAAGTCCCCTGTACCTCCCCCCCCAACCCCCACCCATGGACAAGTTTTGCTTTGTTTCAAGCCCAGCCAGCTCCATTCCTGTCCCTTTGTGCTGGAGAATCTGATCCCCATCGAGAAAAGCAGCACAGATCGACTGGGAGTAAAACGGGCATCCTTTGGTTCTCTTTAGGCAGCATGAGACCGTGATTCCTGGCGAGCTCCCCCTGGTGCAGGAGCTCACGTCCACTTTGCGAGAATGGGCCGTCATCTGGCGAAAGCTCTATGTGGTGAGTTTCCCCCTGGGGCTTGGAGAGCCTGTGTCATTTCTAGGCCCTCAGTCTGTCAGTTCTCTGCAAAGTGTCGGTTCTTGACTAGCTGTCTGTGTAGGCCCACGTCTCTTCCCTGGACCACATAACAGCTGATAACCAGCAAAACAGAAAACAGCTGATTCCCCAGAGCTGGGTCACTGCTAGGGGCTAGTGGAGGAAGTGACCATAATCACTCTCACAGTCTTTTCTCAACTGATACACATGCTGATTGTGAAGGTGATAACGAGAACCATCACTGCAAACACTGGCACCATCCTTCCTAAGTGCTGGAAACCCTGAATTCTCACAGCACTCCTAAAAAGTAGGTGCAGTTATTAACAACTTGTTGATAAGGAACCTGAGAGTCATGCTCTCAGCCTGTCCGTGTATACCAGGGAATAGAAATGTATAAATGTTTTGGTTCCCAGCCACACAAGGGTGGGATTTTCTACCGTAGCCAAATTCCTTCCAGACTTGAGTCATGTGAAGTTGTGGTCTGAGAGTCACCTTTTTGGGGAAGGCTCATATCCTTTCTCCCAACCCTGGTTTGATCACCAGGGCACCCTCTCCATGATAAATCATCATCAGAAGTTGTGTGTAGGTTTGTAGTCAGGACCGAGTAAACCTTGTGTTTAACGCTGAGCACAGTAGATAAGAGCCCAAGGATGTCCAAATCCCTTGATGGCAAACCTGCCTCATCTCCAGCTTAGGAAACTCTTCCCTCGACATTGGAATCTCCAAAGTTGCATCTTTCTGGAGCTCTCGTAGTGAAGTTTCACTGGATCTTGCCTCTATCCATGCTTCCAGGCTTCCAAGGTTGACCAGGAATTCCTATGATGAGCATATATTATCTCGTTCGACGTGTGCGTGAGTTCGGTGACGTTGTAAGCCAGCTTTGGTGGCCTGGGAGCCATTCTCTTTCCTTTATGTGGCTTTGCTTATCTAGGTTTCTTTTCAGTCATGCGGCGATTCTTTGTTTTAACTCTCAAAAGCCGATCTGAACAGACCCTCGGTACTGCAAGCAGTAATCAGAAGCTCATTCTAGCATAACTGCTAAGAGTTCCTGGAAAATCTCTCATTTTCATTCAGGCCGCTGTTCTCCGTGATAAATCACGGCGGTAGAAATCGCTGACCCCGTTGGTGGAAAAGCACATGATACTTCCCTGTCTTCCCATTTTTCAAGGCCTCATTTAAGTACTTTCTTCTTCGTAACGTATCTTCGGAACATCCCAGTGCATAACATTTCCGTCTGGACTTACTGCTGAGCCCATCATGTGCCCCCTGGGGCACACTACTTTGTATTAAAGGCAATCTTTCGATCTCTTTACGGTTCAATGAGAGAGCTAACTTAAGTTCCTAAATAACAAGGAGGAAGGAGATGTGCTGTCAGCGCTGTGGCCTGCATTGATCATCTAGCACTTAAATTGAGAGCACTCTCCGGTTCTGGTTAATTGATTGGGTAATGGTGGATGTAACAAGGTTGAAGGATGAGACATATATATGGGTTCATTCCTTAACATGTTCTTTCTGGAAATTGGCGAGTGGTGCAACAGAATAGATAATAAGTACTGAGAGAGGTTTTTTCCGTACCTTTCTCAGGAAGAAATTGGACTCATGCATTTGGGCTGCCAGAATCTCTTAGTAGTTCAAGGTGATAATGTATGTTTTTAAGATGTAATGTATTAGAGAGTAAGAAGCCCAGCACTTTGGGAGGCCCAGGGAGGAAGATTGCTTGAGGCCAGAAGTCTGAGACCAGCCTGGGTGACATAGCAAGACCCTGTCTCCATAAAAGTAAAAATATTAGCCAAGCATGGTAGTGCACATCTGTAGTCACAGCCACTTAGAAGGCTGAGGCAGGAAAACTGTCAGAGTTCAGGAGGTCAAGCGTCACTGCACTCCAGCCTGGACAGTAGAGAAAGACTCCCTCTCTTAAAAACAAAAATAAAAAATAGTGGAGAGTATGAGTGAGGTAGACTCTTTTGCTTGCTAAAACCCAACTGTCATGCTCAGTTTGTTTGTTTATTTATTTACTTATTTATTTTCTGAGTTAGAGTCTCACTCTGTTGCCCAGGCTGGAATGCAGTGGCACACTTATGGCCACCCCAGTGTCAGCCTGCTGGGTTCCGGCGATCCTTCCACCTCAGCCTACCAAGTACCCGGAACAACAGGCACGTGCTACCACACCTGGCTAATTTTTGAATTATTGTAGAGACGAGGTCTCACCAAGTTGCCCTGGCTGGTCTCGAACCCACGGGCTCAGGCAATCCATTTGTCTCGACCTCCCAAAGTGCTAGGATTACAGGCTGAGCCACTGAGCCCAGCCTGTGCTCAATTTATTATCGGTGTCCTCTACACTACTATAAGTAATTGTACCAGGTCTGCTATTGAGATCTGAGATATAAGTGAATGGGAGGAAGAAATTGGACTCATGAATTTGGGCTGCCCGAATCTCTTAGTAGTTCAAGGTGATAAGCTCTTGCTGAGGATTTCCTGTGTGGGACTGTTTCACTATTTAATAGCAGAATTGTATCTTAAGTTGGGGAGAAAAAAGCTGTTTCCTCTCCAAACAGCCCATTTCATCTTAGCATATATAATAACATAATTAATTTGGTATTTGCAAATATCTTAATGTGTTTTATAGCTGCTATTGATCAGTTGACAGAGCTGAGCAGTCTGGTTCTGCTTTTGATAACATGCCCATCCAAGAAGAAATAATCCACTTAAAACGGTTTGGTTATTACTAGTGACTTTCTCTGTTGTTGTTTTTTTATTCTTTCCCTCCCTCAAGCCTTGAAAGTTCACTTCAGGTAGAATTTCTGAACTTTTCCCTTAAAACTGCATGTCAAAGGAGCAAACCCAAATCTCTAGTTTTCCTTTACAGACCCCCTTCATACACTTGACTTGGTGTTTTTGTTTTCTGATTCTATAAGTTCCTTTAGTCTGTGTAAAAATACATACAGATTTTACTAGTGTCCATCAGAGCTTGTTTAGTTTTTCTTTTTCTTTTTTGTTTTTTTGAGTCGGTGTCTCACTCTGTGGCCCAGGCTGGAGTGCAGTGGCATGCTCGTGGCCACTGCAGCCTCGACCTGCTGGGCTCAGGCGATCCTCCCGTCTCAGCCTTCCAAGCAGCCGGAACTACAGGCGTGTGCCACCATGCCCGGCTAATTTTTTGTTTTATTGTAGAGATGAGGCTGGTCTCGAACCCATGGGCTCAGGCATCCCAAAGTGCTGGGATTACAGGCTTAAGCCACTATGCCCTGCCAGTGCTTGTGTTGTTTTTTTCATGCATTGCCTCACAGAGATGGTGAGACTAGGCATTCTGTTTGATATCTTTAAAGACACCTGTGAAGCCTTAGACTCCCCTATTTCTCCAAAATACATTTCCTGCTTCTCTTATTTTTAGTCCACTGGAAATTTACACTGTGAATCTTGAGTCTTTTATGAGGGCAGTCCACTAACCAAATTAAGCCCAGTGTGTAGATGCTGGTGATTATTCTGGAAAGGAAAAATATTTGTCTAGCTGTGCTTTATTTTTAGATGTCATACAGTAACCATGTGAAATAATCATAAATATGTCTTAAAGGGGAGGGCAGTGTCTACACCAAACAAAGGAAAACTCACTCATCTGAAGTAGAAGGAAGAGATAATGACCCCCTCCTGTGGCCCCTCAATTTTATTGTTTTCATTGAATCATCTCTCCTAGTGGGTGTTGGTCTCGCTCTCTGGAGGCGAAGCAGGCTGTAGGAGATAAGACACTGGCCTGGGAATTAGGAAACGGGGTGTCCTATGCAGGTCCTGTCCTAACAAGCTCTGTGATCTTGGGCAAGTAACTTGAAGTCTCCAAGACTCTGCTCAGTTTTGCAAAAATATATCAAAAGCTCTCTTGTTGGCCCAGAGCGCTGTGAGGAGTTGCAAAGAGATGGTGGCTGTGAGCCCTTCTGCAGACAGACCATCAAGGACTCTGCAGGGGGGAGCACGTGGTTCTTAATGTTATCTTAGCTGAAAACAGTAGCCATTCTGGATGTCTTCCCTCTGGGCAGCCTTGACTTATTAGCGTCCCACCCACCATACTGGCTGCCGGAGAGACTGAAGCTCCCTTCTGTGTGTACCCCTTATCCAAGGCCACTTTCTTCTTCTCGTATAATCGTCTTAGGCGCAGTGACCTTGAGCACTCAGGGGCCAGGCTAAGTTTCTCACCGCAGAACGTGAGCCTCCTTGGCTTAAGTTCGAGTTCAGGAGGCACGGATCGTTCCGGAATGCAGAGTGCAAATTCACAGCAGTTTCTGATGAGTTGTACCTGCATGCTGTTCCTCAGTTGGTACTGGTCATCCGGCGTGTTTTCAGGGGCTGATCAGCAAAGTAGGAAACATGGTGACCAAGGAGGACACCTGGTAAAGCGCCAAGACCTTGGACTTTCGGGTCAGCCAGGCTGGCCGGTTCTTAAGTTCGAGCTCACTCCATCACTGCCTTTGTACATTTATATTCAGAAAAAATAACAAACCCAGTAATAGTTACTAAAAACAAACCAACAAAAACAGAAAGAACATGGATTCAGAAGACTCCTAGCTGTTCCCGGGACCTGAGACAAGTCCCTTGAACTCCTAAGTTTTATTTTCCTCTCCTAAAGTGGGGATTATGTATAATTCATGCCTCGAGAATTTGCTGTAAAAATCTATGGAATAATCTGTATAAAACACCCAGGATAGAACCTGGCACACTGTCATCAACCAGTGATGGCCCCTGAGGAGAGCCGCGTCATCACGTGGTGACATTGGCCCTGAGGTCGTGTAAGGGTACTCCTGCCCACCTACCAGAGGCGTTCAGTCATCTTCCAGCTTAGGGCAGAAGGGGTGGGCAGATAATATCTGGCTCTCTTCCAGGCCCTACTCTAGGTTGATTTTTTAAAATTTTATTTTAAGAATGATTTTTATTTATTTTAGAGACTGGGCTCTTGCTACATTATCCAGGCTTATCTTAAACTCCTGGGCTCAAACAGTCTTCCTCCCTCAAACTGGGAGTTGTCGAGACTCTAGGCACACACTACCGTGCCCAACTTTTTAAGAATTCTTTTTTTAAAAACATTTTTCTTCTTCTTTTTTTTTTGAGTTGGAGTCTTACTCTGTCGCCCAGACTGGAGTGCAGTGGCCGCTCCCGGCCACCGCAGCCTCGACCTGCTGGGCTCCGGCGATCCTTCTGCCTCAGCCTTCCAAGTAGCTGGAACTACAGGCACGCGCTACCACGCCCGGCTAATTTTTTTGATTTATTGTAGAGATGAGGTCTCACCTGCCCAGGCGGGTCTCAAACCTGCGGGCTCAGGTAATCCCCTCACCTCAGCCTCCCAAAGGTGCGGGATTACAGGCTGAGCCACCGAGCCCGGCTTGTATTTATTCTTTATCTCATTGTCTTTTATCGCCTCTATTTTTTCATATACTTTATTTTGGGGTCCCTGACTGTCTCTTTAAGTTAGTATTGGTCAAGAGGAGAAAACAGGACCTGGGGATCTGGGGAAGAGGGCTGATCTCATCTTGTCAAGGAAGAAGTGAGATCTGGGAACCCTCCAGGCTAAGTAACTCTACTGAGGTTGCAATCTAAGGAGTCCTTGATTCCCTGAAAGTGTAGTTCAGAAGCTTGTGACTTATTGACCTAAGTTGGTGGATTTTGTTTTTCTGTGTTTTTGGTTTTGAGTCAGGGTCTCACTCTGTTGTCCAGGCTGCAGTGCAGTGGCATGATCATGGCCACAGCAGCTTCGATCTGGGCTCAGACAATCCTTCCACCTCAGCCTCCCGAGTAGCTGGGACACACCACCATGCCTGGCTCATTTATTTTTTATTTTTTTAGCCTTGAGGTCTAGCTATGTTGTGCAGGCTTATCTTAAACTCCTGGGCTCAACCTTGGCCTCCCAAAGTGCTGGGATTACAGACGTGAGCCACACGTCCGACTGGTTGATGGTTTCTAAGCTTTCTCTCCACTGTTCTCTGGAACCTTTCAGGATCTTTGTTTTCTCTTGTCTTGGAAAGTAGATCCAGCAAGGTGATCTTTGGTCTCTCTCCTTTCTATATCAGCATCTTTCCCTTCCTCCATGCAAGAACCCCCTGCCGGATGGGCATTAACTTAGACCTGGTTGGATTCATGTAATACTTAACTTTATCTTTTCAACAACTACCTAGTTAGATTTTTTGAATATGAACAATTCTACATCCCAAGTCATAGTATCATTTTTCTCAACTAAAAACCCAGTCTTTTTTTTTTTTTGAGTCAGGGGTCTCATTCCATCACTCAAGCTTGGAGGGCGGTGGAATGTTCACGGCTCACTGCAGCCTCTACCTCCTGGGCTCAAGCAACCTCAGGCTCCTGAATAGCTGGGATTGTAGGCATGTGTCACTGCGCCTGGCTAATTTTTGCATTTTTCGTAGAGACAAGGTCTTGCTTTGTGGCCAGGCTGGTCTCAAACTCTTGGGCTCAAGTGATCCTCCGGCCTCAGCCTCCCAGAGAGCTGGATTATAGGTGTGAGCCACCATGCCCAGCCTAAAAATCCAGTCTTGAAAAATGACATATTAGAGTATATTTGTGGGGACCATGGGACAAGAGTTTCTGAATGCGAGACTCTCCTGGAAACTGAGGTGTGTAGTTGCTTAAAACATTCTGTGTACCCTCTCACCCTGAGATTTAGTTTAACTTTTCCCCATCCTGCAGTGGGAGGAACAGTTCAGTGAGTTGTGGCTGGTCCAGCTGTTTGGCCTGGGAAACTGGATCTCATCGTATCTGCTTATGGAAAAGAGATAGGTCTCCTTTGGTGAAAGAAGGTGGTTGACATATAGTAGGGAATCACGTGGATTGAATTGCTTTTAAAATGTAGTTCATAGAAAAGATTGACCTCCCCTCATTTAAAATTTGCCAGCAGCCGGGCATGGTGGCTCAGTCTATAATCCCAGCACTTTGGGAGGCCTAGGCAAGAGAATTGCCTGAACCCAGGAGTTCGAGACCAGCCTGGGCAACTTGGTGAGGCCTCGTCTCTACAGTCAATCACAAAAACTAGCTGTGCGTGGTGGCGCATGCCTGTAGTTCCAGCTATTTGGAAGGCTGAGGCAGAAGGCTCGCCTGAGCCCAGCAGGTCAACGCTGGGTGGCCGTGAGCATGCCACCGCACTCCAGCCTGGGCGACAAAAAATGAGACTCCAACTCAGAAAAATAAAATTTGCCAGCAATATAAAACCCTGTGCTAGTCTAAAGTTCTGGAAAAATCAGGAGCAGAAAAACGGCCCTTAACCGAGGTGGAGGAGGGAAAACTTGCAGAACACACTGAATGCCCTTTTCTTCCCATCACTGCACATCTAGGCAGATTAAAGCTGCCCAAGTCTAATCTTTTTGAACTGGTGGTTATTATTGGCTGCTGGAACGTTGTAAGCTCTGAAGTATAATTAAGCTGGTCTCATGGCTTGAAACCGGCATCTGATTGCTTATTACCAAGGACAGAAAATTCCCATAGCAAACTCTGTCCTCTTGTCAGAGCATTTTATATGGGAGCTACAAGTTCTGCCTTCGTGTGTCTCTCAGGAGAGGCTATAAGGGACATGGAAATGATTGACTGAGTCCAGACAGGGACCCTGATTTGGGGTTTTTTTTTTTGTTTTAGTTTTTATTTTCTCTGATGCAGTTGCCTGGCTCTCAGGATTTCTTTTACTTCCAAAGCAAAAGTGGTCTCTCTCTTTTTTGGGGGTGAAGACAGGGTCTCTCACTGCATTGCCCAGGCTGATCTCAAACTCCTAGCTGCAAGTGATCCTCCTGCCTCAGCCTCCCAAAGTGCTAGGATTACAGACATGAGCTACTGCACTCAGCCAAAAATGGTCTTTAATTTGAATCCTTTCTTTAAAATCAAACCTTGGAAAGCAGGCAAAGCTTTTATCTGACAGAGAGAAAAGGCACTAGAATGAACAGGAATCTTGTCGGGGCAGTGGGAATTCCCTTCTTTCCAGGATCCTGGAGTCAGTGCAGCTCAAAAACACAGAAGGACCATGACGCCATGCCTGGACTGCAGGAGTTCCAGCTGTGTGGAAGAGACGAGATGAGTTACAAAGAGTTCTGTGCAGGGTAAATTTGATATAGCGCCGTCTGAGTACACGCGTGCGTTGAAGATGGGTGATCAGAGTCAGATGTGGTCCATCAGGAAGTTGCCTGGGGGAGTAATTGAGTTTAACGTCTCAGTCAGAGACTCCAAGACATTTTTCCTTGGGAGCTGAGCTTAGAGCCAATCCCTTTATTTTATGGATGAGTTTACTCCAGAGGGAATAATATGCCCAAAGTCACATAGTAATAAATTAATGATAGAATTACAGATAGAAGCCAAGCATCCATACTTTGGGCCAAGCACATTTTCCTCTAAATCATAAAATCTACACATTAGAGGAAAGGTTGGTGAACAGTGAATATTGGTTCTTTTACATGTGGAGCAGTAGAAGGCCAGAGAAAGGGCTTTTGACTGTAGTCTGCATTCTTTGGGAAAATGAATAGAACTCAGGTTTTCTGACACCCAGTCGGAGGTGTGGGTGGGAAGGCATCATCTGAATGGTCCCTAGATTTTTTGTGATACTCCATGGATGACTTCTGCATTCCTGTCAGTGCTGAAGACAAGGCTATTTTTTTTTCTTGTGACTTTGTGCTTCTCTCCTGAAATCCTATTTTTAAAAAAGAAGAAGAAGAAAATTAAACATCTGGATGATACAAAGTGAGACTTCAGATATTTCCAAATAGAAAAGGGAGAAATTCTAAGCAAATACAGGAATATCTTCTCTATCTTGTAGAAAACAATGTTTAGATTGTTTTCTTTTATGTAGCTCTTTCTCACTCAGATTGAAACCAGTGTGTTACTTAAGTTTGAGCCATCAAAGTTTGAGTCCCTACTGTGTCCTAGGATTGTGCTGGTTTTTGTGGAGAGTGTCAAAGAAATTATGGAATTGTGCAGCAGTGGCTGATAGATAACACAGAGAAGGCTTAAGTTAGTGAGGACTAGAGATAGTTAGGGCTTCTGTATCAGGCAGGCATGAACTGTGAAGGATTTAGAAAAGAGATCAGGGACTAGGTGGGGCGGCTCACACCTGTAATCCCGGCACTTTGGGAGGCTGAGGCAGGAGGATCACTTGAGGCCAGGAATTTGAGGCCAGCCTGGGCAACATACGGAGATCTTGTCTTTACATAAACAAACAAACAAACAAATAAATAGACATGGGGACACACACCTGTAGACCCAGCTACTCATGAAACTGAAGCAGAAGAATCCCCTGAGCCCAAGAAATCGAAGCTGCAGTGAACCATGACTGTTCCACTGCACTCTAGCCTGGATGACAAAATGAGACCTCTGGCTCAGGAGAAAAAAAAAAAAAGAAAGAAGGAAGAAAGAAAGAAGAAAAGAGAGCAGGAAAGAGGGCAGCCAGAGAAAAGATAGAACCTCAGAGAAGCTTGACCCATGCATGATCTTACAGGTAGTTCTTGGTTTTCTCCTCACTTGTCCTCACATGTTTCCCCCAAAACCCATGAAGTGTCAGGGCCGGCGATTTATTACGCAAAACATCTTGCTTAGAACAGTCTTAGAAATGTGGTGACAAAGTCCATCTCCTTGAGGTAAATGGGGAAATTGCTTCCTTTGGTGTGTTCCAGCCTGTCTATTCAGAATTAACTTGGCACAGTGAATCAGAGAAGAATGGCTGTCTTCATCCTTCTTTGGGAAAGAACTTGGCAGGCAAGGCTGATCTGGACAGGCAATAATTAAATTGCCATGGATCATGTCAACTATAATTGAGACCAAGAACTTGTGCACATGTGATCCACACAAAGCCCTGTCTCACAGAGGATCTCCCAAACCTTGGGGGCCTTTCTTTACCATAGTATGAGAAGCAATGTCTTCATTACAATTAGAAACCATTAAAATTAAAAAATCTAAGTACAAATAGACAAATGAGTTGCAAGAAAGAAAAAAAGATCCTTTCTCTGCCTAGCGGTTTTGAAAGGCAAAAACTTGATAGGCTTAATTTCTCATTCCTTTTTCCAGTTTGAAAAACAGTAAATTGGAAACATTTTATATGGAACTGAATAGAAAAAAACGGGGTTTTTAACTTTTGCTTTTTAGACATCAAATCTTTGAAAGTCTAATTTTTATGCTTTTCTGAGGACCGATTGATGAAGAAAAGGCGATTCAGAAAGTGCTAAAAGCACAAAATGTAGGTAGTTTCACAACTTTAAACAGGCCTTTCTGTATTTTTAAGATCAACAGAGCATATTGCAATCACAGATCAATGGCTTCTTCATCTCTTTCCTTTGTGTCCTCCGAGAACTTTGAACTATTACACTCTGTTAACCTCATTTTTGTCTCCCAATACCCCCCACTTCTACACTGAGGGCTCTTCCCGTCTTGTGGATTCTTTGCTTAGGAGTGTCTTAAATGTTTTACCCCTCTTTCTAGTTGATACCTGGCCTACGAATCTGTGTCCCTGGATTGTCATAGAAGAACACAGCTCGAGCACATGTTGAAGAGCCATCAGAAATTTTGCGTGTGTGCCTGCATTGTTTTTAAAGCAGATGATAAGAATGTTTTCCTACAGATTCAGAAGCATATGGCTTATATAACCATATCATAACTTTCACACATAAATAAGGAAGAAGTGGATTCTTAGTATATATGGAGCGAGTGGAATTGTACAGGTTTTCGTTGAGCTAACATCTCTCAAAAGTGAAACACAGAGCAGATTTTTCTGACCATTCTATTTGCGTGTATTGAATAGAATATACATTTGCTTATTTATTGCAGTCTTTCCTTTTCTAGAATGTTAGATCCTTGGGGGCAGGACTTTACTTCCAGCACACAGTAGATGCTCATTGATTTTTAAAAAAAATTGTAACAAGACAGTCAATCATTTAGATAGAACCAGGATCATGGTGGCTCAGACATCAAGCCCTTGACTCTCAAAAGGATTAAGGCACAAATGATTAACTGATTGTAAGTTAATTTAGTTCAGTTACTGTAAGTTACTAGCGATGCCCAAAATAATAGTTTAGTGTCTGAATGCTCTCACAGTTTTCTGGAGAAACAGGGGTTTTAGCATAATATTTTAGGCCAGGCATATTGGCTTACACCTATAAACCCAGCACTTTGAAAGGCTGAACCAGGAGGATTGTTCGAGTCCAGCCTGGGCAACATAGTGAGACCTTGCCTCTAAAAAAATTTTTTTTTAATTAGCCAGGCATGGTGATGTGTACCTGTAGTCCCAGCTACTTGGGAGGCTGAGGCAAAAGGTTTGCCTGAGCCCAGGAGGTTGAGGATGCAGTGAGTTGTGATCGTGCCACTGTACTCCAGCCTGGGTGACAGAGTGAGAACCTGACTCAAAAAATATATAATAATAATAATAATTGTATTGTCCAATATCCCTTCTCTCATAAATTATTTTTATTTCTCCACTCATAATTCACTCCTATAGTACATTTTGCTAGAGCACCTACTCTGTACCAGCTATTGGGCACACAAAAATGAACAATCTTCATGTCCTGTAAGGGCTGAACACCTAAGAGGAGACTCAGCCCAGCCAGTATAATGCAGGGTTCTGTGCACTGTGATGGGAACAAATTCCAGGCATGGTAGGAGGGACGCCCAACCCGAAGTTGGGTTTTCCAGGAAGAGACTTCTAAGTTGAGACCAAAGAAGTCAGAATGAGCCACTTGGCAGCCTGAGTAAGAAGAGACGGGAGAGGGGTGCAGGAGAGGTCTGGAGGAAGAAGAGAAAGAGGAAGTAACGTATCGAGAGGGTCTGGGGCACTGGGGAGAAATGGACATGGCTTTTTAGGACAGGGAATGGAAGCTGTTGAGGTAGAGGCTGGTGTGGAACGCAACTGGCAATGTGCTTCAGAGCGGAGATTTTAAGTCAAGATCAGACTCATTCTGACGTGATCCGCTGTATCTGGAGAAATTCACTGGAGGGTTTTAAATGGGGGCAGGGGGCATGATCAGAGTTTTAGGGTACATGAATAATTTAATGTATTTATGATTTACAACTAACCCTGCATCCTACAACTGCTTGCCGGTTTCTACAGTTGTAATAGGAAAGGGAGTGGGAATGGCTCAGGACCAAGCCATCCCTGGTAATATATTTTTTTAAATCCCTCAAAGTGTGCAGCTTGCTGTATGACACAGTTAGCTGAGTCACTAACACCTTATAAGGGATCAGCCAAAGGATGTTTTCATCCTCCATGACACTTTCCTTTTTGCCCTTCCCTCCTCCTCGCTTTCCCATCTTAGAACAACAAGGTCACCCTCTTCCGCCAGCTACAGCAGATGACGTACAGCCTTATTGAGTGGCGGTCCCAGATCCTTTCTGGGACACTCCCCAAGGATGAACTGGCAGAGCTCAAGAAGAAAGTCACAGCCAAAATCGATCATGGGAACAGGTAAACCAGGGAAAACTTGGAACATGTCAGACATGTCCATGATGAGGGCACTTTTTACAACGGACTTTTGATCTTAGAGTTGCCAAAGGATAATGTTCATGGCTCTTTTTGACGTAGAAGACATTTAGTTTTGTAGAAAACGATTTCACAGTATCCTCTGTGGCCAGGTCCTGTGCTGAATCGCTGGTTTCATGGAGGTGACAGGTAAGCAGTAAATATGGGACTTGGATGGAAGCTGCCCAACTGCCAAAAAAAAACAAAAACAAAACACAAAACAGAAAACATTCTACAAGTGACCAAGCATCTGAAACAGACACTTTCAGATACCTGGGACTGTATCTGTTTTTATTCTACTGGTAGATTTTAAATCAAGATCAGACTCTTTCTCTCTCTCCCTCTTCCCCTAACTGGGACCACTGTTTACAGCGTATGAAAATCAGATTTGCCAGAATGGTAACACATGTATATGGCCTGTTGGTTATGCTTTCAAGCGTCTCTGAAGAGTTCATCGCTTCATTATTCTTCTGATTAGCCCAGGCAGATATGTAGTTCTAGAAACTACTGTATTTTGGAAAATGAAAAATTCAATCAATTCCTTCAAATTTATGGGCGCCTAGGATTCCTGCCTCCTGACTGGCTCTTTTTAGAAGGCCGAGGTGGTTCCTCAGCTAGTTTTTATTGGTGGTTCATTTGGCATTTCGTTTCGCTTTCCACATTTCTTCAACTTGTGCATATGTGATTCTTTTTCCTCCCCCTACCCTGCTTCTCCAACCTCAAGATTCTTGGATATCCCTCTGAGACCTGTTAAAATACAGCTCATTATCCCACTCGTGCCAACGTCATGAACTCTGGCAACTATATTCAGGCATAGGTGAAGTATACATAGCCTACAAGATTCTGATTCAACCAGCACTTATGAATTACTTCCCGTATGCAATTCACATACATTCCTTGATTATAACCTTAAGCGCTAGGGTCGAGGTAGCTGTTATTATTTCCTTTTTATGGGTAAAGAAGCTGACTGAGTAAGCATAAATGACTCACTTTTAAGTCGCATAGATAATAAATGAGAAAACTTACATTGGAACCTAAGCTTTTGACTTCATATCTAATGCTGCCTTAGAATTAAGAGTTAACAGTGCCCTCCCTTGTTACTTGGCCACTCAGAAGACCATAACCACAGCAGTTACACTGCCAGTCATGTGGTATCAGAGGACTTTTTATAAGGCCAACTATGTGGGATAAGGCAGCTCCTCACAGCAAATATGCTGCCTTGGTCTCCTGGAGTCCTGCCCCGATGACATTGACCTGGAGGTTCCCCCACCACCTCAATCTCTGGCCCAGGAGGTTAACATCCTACTTTCCCATTCCAACCCTCACAAACAGCTCAGGAAATGAAGCTGCCCTGTCAAGGCATCCATGATCCAGTCTTTGGGAAGCCAGCAAGACCATCACTCACAATTCTGGGTGGCCTGTGGGTCTGGCTGCTGTGGAAGGAACCTGCCAGATCAAATCACTTAATGGAGATGCTATAAAACAGGGAGGAGGGAAATTAGGCGTGTTTGCTTTCTTCTTCCCAAAGACTTGGCGCGTGTCGCTGTTATCCATGAGTGTTCTTACTGTTTGAATGCTTTGCTCTCAAATTGCTGGTGTCTGGAACGCATGCTGGGCATTCAGATAGCAGTATCCTGTTTCTACCGCAGTCCCCAACTTCTTGGAACTGAACACACTTTTTTCTATTTCTGTGTGTACATTAGGCACAGAAACCTTGAAGAGAAGGATTGTACCCACCATGTTGTCATTATTATTCCTATGCAGCGTGCAGAGCTGTAGTTTAACACAGCCACGTGTTGGCTTGTACCAGTTGCTGCAATAAGAACTAAGATTGATTGAGAGCTCACTCTATACTAGGTAGTAAATTAGGTGCTCTACACGCATTACAACTCCTCGAAGGGTAGGAAATATGTCCAGGGCTTTACAAAGTTAAGTAAATTACCCAGCATCGCAGTGGTAGCAGATACTAAGGCCAAGATTCAAATCCTTGTCTAAATGACACTGGAACCATGCTGTGAGATAGGTTATAAGACAGCAGCAAGCCAGTACTTGCTTCACTGGTCTCCTTTAAGACTGTCTTAAACGAAGTAAGGAAATCGAGGCAAGCCCTCACATAATTGCACATTGGCCATTCATAGTTTCTATGCCAAGTAACAGAAGACTGCAGAAAGAAGCATTGGTCAGAGGAATTTGGTCAGAGTCAGTGCCAGTTTTGCCTTTTCTGTCGAGGTTCTGTGGACTGAGTTGCTTCGTGTATCCTTATATGAGTTTGGCTAACATAATCTCATGAGTTTTCAAACACTGTTATATGGACAAGTGGCAGACATGGAAATGAGAAGAGCCAATGAGTTTTTCTGAACCTGGCTTGTCCAGCACCCCACCTTTCTAACTGTGATCTTCCCAGTTCTTTGATGAGGGCTCTTCCTCGAAGAATCTGTCGCTGGTCGGGAGAACCAGCTGAACGCTCTTTCTCTCTAGAATGCTTGGGTTAGATCTGGTCGTGCGCGATGACAATGGGAACATCTTGAACCCAGATGAAACCAGCACCATTGCCCTCTTCAGGGCCCATGAAGTGGCCTCAAAAAGGATTGAAGAAAAGATCCAGGAGGAAAAGGTACACTTCCTCAAGTGTGCAGATTCTGATTGCTGAGCTTCTGTTTTTGTTTTGGTTTTTAATCATTGACAAAAGAGGTAGCGATGTTTAGACAATCAATTGTGTCCTCGTTTAAAAAGTGAGACATAGCAAGAATAATAAGACAGGTATGTATGTTCTGATATGGCAAGATTGCAAGGATTTATATTAAGTGAAAAGAACAAGATGCAGATCAATGTATGTAAAATACTATTATTTATATTTCCAAAAAGAATATACATCTATGCTTGCATATACATAGATGCACTCTGCAATGATAGACAAGAAATTGATAATTAGCAGATGCCTCTGGGAAGGAGAGCTGGGTGGGAGGGATATGTTTTAATTAGTGATATTCTGAATTTGGCACATATATCACAATTTTTTAAAAAACCACTTAAAGGTAAAATGTTTGAAAGATTTTGAGGGTAATGAGTGAACGTTAAACAAAAATTATAAAGAAAGAGAAAAAGTCAAAAGCCCCCTCTCTTATGACTGCCCAGACCCAACCATAATGACATCTTGGTATATTTTTTTCTTTTCTTTTCTTTTTTTGAGTTGGAGTCTCACTCTGTCACCCACACTGGAGGGCAGTGGCACGCTCCCGGCCACTGTAGCCTCCATCTGCTGGGCTCCGGCGATCCTTCCGCCTCAGCCTTCCAAGTAGCTGGAACTACAGGCGCGCACTACCACGCCTGGCTAATTTTTGATTTATTGTAGAGATGAGGTCTTGCCAAGTTGCTTGGTCTGGTATCAAACCTGCGGGCTCAGGCAAATCCACTCACCTCAGCCTCCCAAAGTGCTGGGATTACAGGCTGAGCCACTGAGCCCGGCTATTTTTTTCTTCTAGTCTTTCTATTCCAGTAGCTAAAGATTCACATCTATTTTCTTTAGTTTGTAGTTTCTCCTTCTTTAGAACAATCATGATGGTATTTGTGTTTCCGAGTCCAATGGAAAATCAGGACCAAGCATGAAGTCAATAGAATGTTTTGTTTCCAGTAAAAGCAGTCATGAGACAGCATTAAAAAAGAGGGATAAGGGATCATAGTTTCTGTGCTTTAAAGCTTCAACTAGAAGCCATCATGTGAGATGAGAACTTCTTGAAGTGGCAAAAACCATGAGTTAAACCTTTGAGACTGCACTTATTGAATGACTGGGTTCAAGGTCCTGCACGGGACAGTGTTGGTCATCAAAATAATGATCATATTTTGCTCATTCCATTTGCATACTTGATTCTCAGCAAGCGCGTCTCCTCTCGGGTGGTGATTATGCTTGTCCACCATTTGCAGACTGATTCTTTGCCAGCATTTTTCACTTGCTGAAACCGAGATGCTCTTCTCTCTTCCCCTGTGTTCAGTCAATCCTGCAGAACCTGGATTTGCGGGGCCAGCCCATCTTCAGTGCCATCCACACCTATGGCCTCTATGTGAACTTCAAGAACTTTGTCTGCAACATCGGGGAAGATGCAGAGTTGTTTATGGCCCTCTATGACCCAGACCAGTCCACTTTTATCAGGTCGGGGAAACCCAGCTTACCTGCTGTTGACCTTGCAGCAATACCCAGCCTTCATGTGCCACTTCCTGAGGTCTTATTGCTAGGTTTGAGAAAGGAATACAGAGAAGAGGGGAAAGATTTCTAGGTAGTAGAAAGTAAAACTCTTTGGACTGCCAAACCTTTATGTATCACTGCTGAAACAGAGCAGCCACAGTTTTGTATATTCTCTGAGATTTGGAGATCTAATGTAAAACTCATCAGGACATGAAGACAGGGGAAAAAAGAATTTAAAACACTATGAGGGGCGGGGTGCGGAGGCTCAAGCCTCTAATCCTAACACTTTGGAGGCCAAAGTGAGAGGATTGTCTGAGCCCGCGGGTCTGAGACCAGCCTGGGCAACAGGATGAGACCTCGTCTCTACAACAAATCAAAAAATTAGCCAAGCATGGTAGCACATGCCTGCGGTTCTGGCTACTTGGAAGGCTGAGGTGGAAAGATTGCCGGAGCCCGGCAGGTTGACGATGGGGTGGCAGTGACCATGCCACTGCACTCCAGCCTGAGTAGCAAAGTGAGACTCAGACTTAAACACACACACAAAGCCCACTATAAAGAGGATGACAGAGGTATGAGTCGGTGGAGCATGGGATTTTTAGGAGAGTGAAACTATTCTGTTGTTTATCTTTTTTATTTTTTTATTTTTATTTTTATTTTTTTTGAGTTGGAGTCTCACTCTGTCGCCCAGACTGGAGTGCAGTGGCCACTCCCGGCCACCGCAGCCTCGACCTGCTTGGCTCTGGCCATCCTTCCACCTCAGACTTCCGAGTAGCCGGAATTACAGGCATGCGCTACCACGCCCGGCTGATTTTTGGATTTATTGTAGAGATGAGGTCTCGCTGCCCAGGTGGGTCTCGAACCCGCGGGCTCAGGCAATCCACTCACCTCAGCCTCACAAAGGCGCGGGATTACAGGCTGAGCCACCGAGCCGGCTTCTGTTGTTTATTTTTTCCTTTTCTTTCCTTCCTCCCTCTCTCCTTCCCTCCCTCCCTCCCTTTTTTCCTTTTGTCTTACTTTGTCACCCAAGCTGGAATGTAGTGGCATGATCATGGTTCACCTCAGCCTCAACCTTCAGAGCTCAGGCAGGCCTTCTGCCTCAGCCTCCCTAGTAGCTGAGACTACAGACATGCTTCCTGGCTGATGTTTTATTTTCAGTAAAAATGAGGTCTCGCTATGTTGCCCAGACTGGTCTCGAACTGGGCTCATCCTCTTGCCTCAGCCTCCCAAAGTGTTGGCATGAGCCACCGTGCCCGGTTAAAAAAAAAAAATTTTGAATGTGGTCATGTGAATTACAGGGGGTGGTCATGTGAATTACAGGGGATGGATTTGGGATGACTGTTATAAAATTAAATTAAATTCTTCATTCAGCAAAGCTGATATTGTTATACACATAATTTGAAATGGAAGCAAGGCCCCAGATGATAGAACCTTAGAAGGTCTAGTGTGTCTCTGCCTGTCTGGAGCCGTGTGTTGGAGGTGTGCCTTGTGGGGCCACAGCAGGGACACTTCTCCAAAGCTGGGACACCTATTAGTGGCCCTTTGTGTGGTCTCAGTTCCCGCCTCAGCTCCCTTCAGCCTGTTGAATTGAACTGAGCATTTCTAGACCTTCCTTGTACCCTTGTAAGTGTATACTAAGGTCAGCCTCCGTCCCCAGTTAGCCTCTCATTAAGAATATGTTTGTTTTCTTCACCAGTGAGAACTATCTGATTCGTTGGGGCAGTAATGGGATGCCCAAGGAAATAGAGAAGCTCAATAACCTTCAAGCGGTGTTTACTGTAAGTCCTATCTTCTGTTTCATCGCCTTCCTTGTTTATGACATGAGCAAATTCACATAATGAGCATATGGAAACATAAAAATGAAAAGGTGAATAGAAAAAGCGGGCAGGTTCGGTGGCTCAGCCTGTCATCCCAGCACTTTGGGAGGCCAAGGCGAGTGGATTGCCTGAGCCTACGGGTTCGAGACCCACCTGGGCAACTTGGCGAAACCCCATCTCTACGATAAACCAAAAATTAGCTGGGCATCGTAGTGCACGCCTGTAGTTCCACCTACTTGGAAGGCTGAGGCGGAAGGACGCTGGAGTCCAGCAGGTTGAGGCTGTGGTGGCCAGGAGCGTGCCACCGTACTCCAGTCTGAGTGACAGAGTGAGACTCCAACTCAAAAAAAAAAGAAAGAAACAAAAACAGTCCTCTTGGCAGGAGGATTATTCAGCACATACTTTTAAAATTTTTTATTTTTTTATTAGCACATACTTCTTGAACACCCGTTAGGTGCTAGGCACTGGCGTAGACATTTGAGATGCATCTGTAGGTAAATAAGAGAAAAAAATATTCCTGTTCTCCAACAGCTTTGTTCTGATGGGAAAGACACAATCATAACAACTACCAAATCAGTGAGTAAATTATATAGAATGTGAAAAGTTCTCAGTTCTCTGGAGGAAGGGGAGTCATTGAACTCCTGGGCTCAAGCAGTTCTCTTGGCTCAGCCTCCCAAAGTACTGAGATTACAAGCGTGAGCCACTGCACGCAGCCAAGATCCTGGAACACTTCTTTCTTTCTTTCTTTTTTGTTCTTTTTTAAATTACTCTGAAGTATATTTTTTGCTGTTGTTTTGAGTAGGAGTCTCACTCTGTCGCCCAGGCTGGAGTGCAGTGGCACGCTCATGGCCACTGCAGCCTCGACTGGCTGGGCTCAGGCGATCCTTCTGCCTCAGTCTTCCAAGTAACTGGAACTACAGACACACGCCACCATGACCAGCTAATTTTTTGGGGGGGATTTATTGCAGAGATGAGGTCTCGCCAAGTTGTCCAGGCTGGTCTCAAACCCGTGGGCTCAGGCAAGCCTCTCGCCTCGGCCTCCCAAAGTGCTGGGATTATAGGTGTGAGCCACAGTGCCCGACCCGAACACGTCTTTAAAACTTGCTGCCCACTCACCACACAGAATAGTCCGTCTGCTCTAAGATGTGTGTGTTTCTTCCTATCATCAAAAGACATTTATGAGTCCATCTGTACGTTAAAAGAAAAACCACATTAGAAAAGGCATTATTGACTCTGGTCTATCTCCTAGTCAATACCATGTTGGAATTACTGTAATTCATCCCCTTTCTCCTTCCGTTAGGAACGTACATTTCTTGTCCAGCTTTTTCGGTTAAATGAAACGCAGTGACCGTCACTTTGGTCGTTAAACATTTTTCAGAAACTTCATTTATAAATGATTATATGTTATTTAATAATACTGTGGTCTTCACTTGTCCATAGTTTTGCTTCCTGTGGTCCAAAAATATTAAATGGAAAATTTGAGAAATAACTTGTAAGTTTTCAGTTGTGCACCATTCTGAGGGGCGTGATGAAATCTTACACCGCCTGTCTGGGACATAAACTGTCGCTTTGTCTGGCAGGTCCATACTGTAGACACTCCCCACCCAAAAGTCACTTAGGAGCCATCTCAGTTATCAGATTGAGTGTCTCGGTATCATAGTGCTGTTCAAGTCACCCTTATTTTACTTATGGCCCCCAAACGCAAACGTAGTGATGCTGGTAATTTGGATATGCCAGACGGAAGCCGAAAAGTGCTTCCTTTAAATGACAAGGTGCAACTTTATCACATGTATATGTAGGAAGAAACATAGTATGTATAGGGTTCCTACTAGCTGTGGTTTTAGGCATCCACCGGGGATCTCAGAATGTATCCCCCATGGATAAGAGGGGATGACTGTTTCAACAATATGCCACAATTTATGCAACGGGTCACCTGTAGTCTTTATTTTTTCTATTAGCAGAAGCTTTGTAGAACCAAGAGTAGAAATCCAGACATTATCACTGATATATATTTCTATCTTGGAGACCTGCGTTAACTAAATTACAGGGGATGGGTTTGAAATAATTATCTTAAAAGTAATTCTTGATTCAGTAAAAAGGCTTTGGGCAGCTGTTTCATAAAAACACTTTGAGATGTGATTAAATTATTTTTGATGTTAAATTCAATGAGATAACGTGAGCTCGTTCCTGGGTTTACTCACCCATCCTGAAGAATACAGACAAGCATAGACCATCCTCCACCCAAAAACACAGGCATTTCATTGGCACATCTCATTCAACATATGCTGAGATGCTCTCCATGGATGCCTCTCATGAATCAGAGGACTCGTTACAGAATTATTATTATATTTTTTGAGTTGGAGTCTCACTCTGTCACCCAGACTGGAGTGCAATGGCTGCTCCCGGCCACCACAGCCTCGCCTGCTGGGCTCCGGCGATCCTTCCGCCTCAGCCTTCCGAGTAGCCGGAATTACAGGCATGTGCTACCACGCCCGGCTGATTTTTTGATTTTATTGTAGAGATGAGGTCTCGCTGCCCAGGCGGGTCTTGAACCTGCGGGCTCAGGCAATCCACTCACCTCAGCCTCCCAAAGGTGCGGGATTACAGGCTGAGCCACCAAGCCCAGCTCATTACAGAATTATATATTATATCTTCTAGTTGCCTCCTAGAATTGTTTTGAAGATGAAATGTCACAGACTCGTGTGACTGCCTGATAAATGTCAATGTTATACAGGTTTTTATTTCATTTGACCCTGAAATGCATCCTGCATTGAGATACCTACTGGAAGGAGATACAGCAGCAACCACGAACGTCCTGATTCTTCAGTACCTTGCTTGACTTGATGAACTAGAGACTTTAGATGAATTCTGATTTGATTTGTAACTTTGAGCTAGGAGCTAGGGAGTTTTTTAAAAGTACTTTTTTACCAACACCAAATAATTTTCTCGGATGCCATAATAGTTCTTAGACAGATATGGGGAAGGGTGGGACTGTTCTGGTATTTGGCCTTGGGGAATAGGCGCCAGTGTTTTGTTGTAAGGTGAAAAGCAGAGAGACATGCAGGGAACACACGAACCCAGTCCAACCTCCTCTCACTCTTTCTCTGCCCTTTTAGGACCTCAGCAGCACAGACCTCATCCGGCCCCGCATAAGTCTCGTGTGCCAGATCGTCCGCGTGGGCCACATGGAGTTGAAGGAAGGCAAGAAGCACACCTGTGGGCTCCGAAGGCCTTTTGGAGTGGCAGGTACAAGACAGATGCAGGAACAGATGCAATGTGGTGCAGCCGCTGTGGAAAGCAATATGGCTGTTCCTCCAAAAACTATGCCTGGGACTGTCAAATGATCCAACAGTTCCACTTCAAAAGAATGAAAATCAAAGTCTTGAGGAATATTTGCACACCCATGTTCATGACAATATTATTCACAATAGCCAAAAAGGTGCCAGGCACGATGGCTCATGCCTATAATCTCAGTACATTGGGAGGCCGAGGTGAGAGGCTTGCCTGAACCCAGAGGTTCGAGACCAACCTGGGCAACTTGGTGAGACCTCGTCTCTACAATAAATCAAAAAAAGTAGCCGGACATGGTGACACGTACCTGTGGGTCCAGCTACTTGGGAGGCTGAGGCAGAAGGATCACGTGAGCCTGGCAGCTCAAGGCTGTGGGGGCCTTGATCGTGCCCCTGCACTCCAGCCTGGGTGATGGAGTGAGATTCCAACAACAACAACAAAAAGTAGCCAAAAGGTGGAGGCAGCCCAGGCATCCATCGACACACGAATGGATGAAAATAACGTGGTCTGTACACACAATGGACTATCACTTGCCTTGTAAAGGAAATTCTGACACACGCTACTTCATGAATCAACCTTGAGGATGCCATGCTAAGTAAAATAAGACAGATTGTATGATTCCACTTAGATGAGATATCTAGAGAAGTCAGATTTATAGAAGTAGAGTAGAATGTGGGTTGCTAGGGACTGGGGGAAATGGACTGTGGTTATTTAATGGGCGGAGTTTCAGTTTGAGAAGATGAGAAAGTTCTAGAGATGGATGGTGGTGATAGTTGCACAGCAATGTGAGTGCACTTAGTGCCACTTAAAAATAGTGAAGATGGTCACTGCCTATTTTTGAAGGTAAAATAAAAATTTCTCCGTTTTGAGGGGGCCGCTTTTTGCGGGGTTCCAGGGAGCGGCAGTCTGACATTAGGCTGACTGTGGTGACCTGCTGTCCACAGCTTTATAAACATCATTTCCCAAGCCTCACATGCTGTTTTGTTGTCTGAGTGACTTTTGGAAAGGCGTTCCTTTTTTTTATTTTTTATATGAGAATTGTGTCATATCATAGTCCTTCTTTTTTTTTTGAGTTGGAGTCTCACTCTGTCACCCAGGCTGTAGGGCAGTGGCTCGCTCCCGGCCACGGCAGCCTGGACCTGCTGGGCTCCGGCGATCCTTCCGCCTCAGCCTTCCGAGTAGCCAGAATTACAGGCGTGCGCTACCACGCCCGGCTGATTTTTTGATTTATTGTAGAGATGAGGTCTCGCTGCCCAGGTGGGTCTCGAACCCGCGGGCTCAGGCAATCCACTCACCTCAGCCTCCCAAAGGTGCGGGATTACAGGCTGAGCCACCGAGCCCGGCCATAATCCTTCTTTTCATCTCCTATAGGTTATCTGGGGAGTGAACCCTTAATGTGTGTTTTATGACCACAGTGTACCTGCTTAGTCAATTATTAATTAATCAATTAATTAATCCTTAGTCTCATGCGGAGTGCCCTGAACTTCAGCAGCTTTGAAGTGGCCCACTTATTAATTCTTTAGACAGAATTAATGGTAGGATTTGGTGACTAATGGTGATGGTAGAATTCGTCTCTGTATTCACTGTTGGGTTCATACCTTGGCTTCACCACTTAAAGACCAAGGGCAAGTTCTTTAGCTCATCTGTGCCTCAGTTTCCTCACCTCTCAAAGTGAGGCTAAGACTATCTGTATAAATTAGATAACACATGCAGTGGGCTTAGAACAGTGCCTCATTAAGTGATCTGCTTTTGGGTCGAAGAGCAAATCACTGTGTGATCTCTTTTGTGCTGCTGGTTCCCGGTTTATGTAGAATCCAGGTGAGAGGATGTCAAGTCAAAGAGAGAGTTGATCACTTCAAGTCTCAAGTTTCTTCCCTCGTCTTTAATTCCTCTGACACTTCTGCCAAAACGACGTGCTCTCTATGGCTTTGAATGCAGGCTTACTCCAAAGTAACCCAGTGTCAAATTTCTCCAGAATTTAGCAACACCATCTTGTGGAGTTATTTTTTTGTTTTTAATTTTTTTAAAAGTTTTTAATAGAGATGGGGTCTTGCGTAGGCTTGACTCGAACTCCTGGGCTCAAGCAGCCCTCTCGCCTTGGCCTCCCAAAGTGCTGGAATTACCAGTGCGAGCCACCGCGCCTGGCTGATCTTGTAGAGCTTTTAAAGGAAGTAATCTGGAGAATCGAGCCAGTAAAATCCAAGCCCCTTCCTGAGCATTCCATGAGCTGCTCTTTTGCTGGGCTGGGTACATTGGAAAACATCATTGGCAAAGAAATAAAAGAAACATCCCTGCTTGGTATCTTTGATCCTCCAGTGTTTTGTGTTAGCTGATCCTGTGTCCTTTTCTGTAGTAGTTACTGAGGCATGAAGCAATTACTTTCCTTAATCAAGTTTATCTTTTTCCTAGTGATGGATATTACTGATATCATACACGGGAAGGTGGATGATGAAGAAAAGCAGCATTTTATTCCCTTTCAGCAGTAAGTACTTTGGCACGCATCCCAGTGACTCGAGACCTGGATTAGCTGTTCGAATGGGGTGCTAACACAAAAACAGGTGCTAGAAACCATTTTCTCAGTTAGGGAAGGAAAGATTCTAAGCTGGCAGATTATCAGATAGGAGCTAGGACAGAAGCTTTCTTCAAAGTGCTTTCTGTTGGACTCTCATGGAAGAGAGTAAACTGAATGTTCCTGATACTGCAGAACTGACCAAAGAAATAGAGAGAACACATGTCTCTCTGCACTGGAATCTAGAGAATGGTGCCATTTTTGTGTCAGAAATGCGAGAGTGTATATGCAGGTATCATGGAAGACAAGGTATCATGTGGACAGCATAGGGCTTTTTTTTTTGAGTTGGAGTCTCACTCTGTCACCAAGGCCAGAGTGCAGTGGCACGCTCACAGCCACCCCAGCATCGACCTACTGGGCTCCGGTGATCCTTCTGTGTCCGCCTTCCAAGTAGCCAGAATTACAGGCGTGTGCTACCATGCCTGGCCAGTTTGTTGATTTCTTGTAGAGACGACATCTCGACAAGTTATCCAGGCCGTTCTCGAACCTGTGGGCTCAGGTAGTTCCCTCATCTCAGCCTCCCAAAGTGCTAGGATTATAGACTTGAGCCACTGTGCCCTGCCAGGGCTTCTTAAACTGTATCATAACTATGAATCACCAAGAGATCTTGTTAGGATGAAGAAGTCTGAGGTCTGCATATAACAAGCTTCCAGGTGATGCTGTCCAGACTATGAGTAGCAAGTGTTTAGGAGATAAGAGAGTAAAGGGCTAACAAACCCCCATGGGTTAGGATTCCTGCGGGTGGGGAGAAAGTCCACCTGGGAGTGCAGGAAAGAATCCCCACAGAGCTTTACTAAGAACCCCCAGTTTCAGGAGCTGGAGCCGTCAGTGGACCATTAAGGGGGTGCTGCTGGGAGCGAATCTCAGGCCCTGTAACTCTGAGGAAGTGCTTATGTTAGTATCACAACCTCCTCTTGCACCTGCACAGATGGTGGTGGCCTAGCAGGGACTGGGGACATTACTGGAACTGAACCCCCCCCCCCACCAGGGGCCGTCATGCCAGTTAGAGGTCATTGTCTCGGCTCGCTGACTGCTGCTACTACAGTTCAGTAGAACAAACAGCTCCAGCAACCGACCCAAGGGTGTGAGTTAACATATCATTTTTTTTTTTTTTGAGTTGGAGTGTCACTCTGTCGCCCAGACTGGAGTGCAGTGGCCGCTCCCAGCCACCGCAGACTCGACCTGCTGGGCTCCGGCGATCCCTCCACCTCAGCCTTCCAAGTAGCTGGAACTACAAGCGCGTGCTACCATGCCTGGCTAATTTTTTGATTTATTGCAGAGATGAGGTCTTGCAAAGTTGCCCAGGCGGGTCTCGAACCCGCAGGCTCAGGCAATCCACTCACCTCAGCCTCCCAAAAGCTAATATATCATTTTTTAACAAATGATATCGCAAATTTGTGGAGAAAGATAAAGTATGCCAAAAAACAAAATTGGGGGGAGAAAACTAGCTAACTATTTAAGAAATGTAAGTTAGAGCCTAGTCTCATGACTTATACCAATGTAAACTCCAGATGATTGAACAGATAATCGTAGAGCTAAAATCTTAATGTGTTACAGGAAAATAGAAGGTTTACATAATAGTGATGGGAGGGAAGCCATTTTTAAGACACCAAAGATTCAACCAAAAATAGAAAAGTTGATAAGTTCAACCACCTCCAAATTGTAAACAACTTATACAAAAAAAAGTGTACATACATTTTTCACACAGATACATACATTATATACATAGAAAAAATGCAGTGCATACGCAAAAGGATGAGTTTTCTTAATATATAAAGAATTAATAGAAATTAATAAGACCTAAAAAGGTTGTTACAGTACACTAAAAGTCTTTAAATTTAGATACTTCAAATATACACACAGAGAGAGAAGTGGCATTGTAAATTCACTGAGGACCAATGAAATGCAAATTATAAGGTCTTTTTCCCAGTATGGGACCTGGAAAAAAAAAAAAGGGAAAAAATAAGGCTTAATTTTGACTTGAACATGTTTTTAGAATATATATAAGATCAGCTGGGACTCAGTGGCTCAGCCTGTAATCCCAGCACTTTGGGAGGCCAAGGCGAGTGAATTGCCTGAGTCTGCCGGTTTGAGACCCCCCTGGGTAACTTGGCGAGACCTCATCCCTACAATAAATCAAAAATTAGCTGGGTGTGGTAGCATGCACCTGTAGTTCTGGCTACTTGGAAGACTGAGGTGGAAGGATCGCCAGAGACCAGCAGGTCGATGCTGGGGTGGCTGTGAGCATGCCACTGCACTCTATCCTGGGTGGCAGAGTGAGACTCCAACTCAAAAATAAAATTAAATTAAATTACAAAAATATATGTATAATACCCAGTGTTTGGGCAGGGATAAAGAAACATACTTATAGTAATATAAGTTGTTACAGTACACTGAAAGTTTTTAAATTTAGCTACTTCAAATAATGTACTCCATAATTAACAGTGATTATTTCTGTTGGCATAACGGTTGGTGATTTTGCTCCTGTTTTTTATCTGTTTCCTATTTTTTTCTAAGACAAATGTGCACAATAGCTGTATAATTTTATTTAAAATATAAAAATTCTAATATTTTCATTTAGGTCTAGCATCTTTGGACTAGTTTCTAAGTATAAGAGTCCAAGTGGCTTATGCTAAGTTCTGTTTCCCTCTTTGATCCAGAGGCTGCTATGAATTATTTCTAACATATGTGTTTGTCTGATATCCCACCACCTATACATGGAACTTCCAAGAATATGCTGTGTTAAATATTTTATGCAGCTTAGTGCTAGTATTAATTATTGATAACTTTCGTATCCATGAATGCTGCTCCTGTTACATACACTTATATACACAGTATATACTCACACATGCATATATTCTATAGCATATAAGTATTTAAATAAGTATGTTAGATACATACCATGTTGAATTTAATACAGTATTCATTTGTTAATTGATTAAAGGTAGAAATACGTAAAATAAAATGTAATATGTTAAGTAAATAAAATGCAGTTGTACGTCACTTAACTGCATTCTGAGAAATGCCTCGTTCGCCGATATCCTCATTGTGCAAACATCACAGAGTGCACTTACACAATTAGGTGGTGTAGATTACTACACACTTGGGCTATAAGGTATAGTCTATTGCTTCTAGACTGAATACTGTAGACAGTAGTAACACAGTGGGATTTGCATATTTCCATTTATCTAAATATAGAAAAGATAACATGCTACACTGTGACAATTTGATGGCTACAGTGTCACGAGGGGACCGGAGTTTTTCAGCTCTTTTATGCTCTTATGGGATCACTGTTGTACATGTGGCTTGTTGACTGAAACATTGTTATGCAGCACGTGACTGTATATTGAATAAAATGTAAATATGTACAAAACGTAATATAATCCTTCTGATAAATACAATGCTGCTTCTATTAGATATGATTTATTATTATGTAGGTATATATCATTTATTATTGTTATACATACATAATAGGAGCAGCATTCATGGATATGAAAGTTATCTGAAATATACATGTATTTGCTTTCACCTTCATGGTAATTTCTTCCTTTGATTTTGTGCCTTCCTGCTTAATTTCTGAAGCAGCTCACCTTCAGCTGCCAATCTCAGGGTGACAGTGAGCCCTGAGATTGTCCCCACTGTGTAATAATACACGGTTTGAGTCCCTGACGAACCTAGTCTTGCTTTGATTACTGCTCACTGTCCAGCCAGCAACTACAGCATAGTGTCCCCTGTGCACATTGCAGCTTCTGGCATTTAACTCCTAAGATTTATGGCAAGGGCTTCCATAACCTTACTTCAAAAACCTTACAGTGTTTTCCACTAGGGTGGTTGTGCATGTTTTTCTGCAAGTTCATCTAAAGAGAATCATTTGAAAAAACAACTCAGATTATGAGAGTTCCATTTGCCAGCTACAAATTGCAGTGTGTTTTACTGTCAGGGAACCCCGTGGAGAAGGCTGGCCAGCATATAGTGGACAGAGGAGACTGGAGACTATTGTATGCACCAGGCTGATAGGCAGTTACTGATAGCACTTCTGCCTTCCGAAGAGTGGTGGCATGCTTAGCTCTTTGATCACCCTTTACAAGCCTCAGCTTGGTTTGACCATGCCATTGCAATCCTAGATGTAGGTGGACATCTCACAGAAATCTTAGAACACCTACCAGATGCCCTGCACATACATTATTCTCCCACATGGAGGGTTGGCGCTAGCTGGACCTTCCAAAGGCCTGTGCTCCAAACCCATCTCTTACCAGGCTACTGAGGCTTTAAGGGAGACTCTTGCAAGCTCTTTATCAAGTAGAAGTAGAACTGGAAGCTGGATCTCCTGTCCCTCCCACAGCAGCCTCTGCCACCTTGGAAAGCATGACGCCTTGCCTCTGATTTTAGCTGTTAACATCAGGCCTTCAGTTTCGTTTATTCTTGGGATGGGGGCGTTCCCTCCCTTTGCCTCAAGTCATTTCCAAGATGAATTTAATGCTTGAGATAGACACCCAGTAAAAAAATAAAGATAGAAAAAGCCCTTTGGTTCGATGCCTTTAATGTCTGTATTTCAGATGATTCCCCCAAGACACGCCACCGTCTGCAGTTGTGCTGCAGAAACTTCCTCTCTTCTCTCTCCTTCCTTCCCTCTTCTGTCTTTCCCAGAATCGCGATGGAAACCTATATCCGCCAGAGACAGCTCATCATGTCACCCCTGATTACATCACATGTGATTGGGGAGAATGAGCCGCTCACTTCAGTCTTGAATAAAGTGATAGCCGCCAAGGAAGTGAATCACAAGGGGCAAGGTACACAGCCGTGGGCACTGACGAGGAGGGGACTTTGCTGAGGGTGGGGGAGGTTCAGAGCGGGGTCCTTGGACTCCTGCCCTGCCACTATCTTTCTCTGACACAAAGCAACCTCTGCGGGGGACCGCCCTCCTCGGCTTCCTGCCATAGCCACTTAATACTGAAGAACATGGAGATACACCCAGCAGAGAAGTGGGTCCCAGTTATGGCTTGTAAATTCTGTGTAGCAATTTTTTTTAAAAAATTGGAATCTCACTCTGTCACCCAGGCTGGCGTGCAGTGGCACCATCATGGCTCACCGCAGCCTCGACCTGCTGAGCTCAGGTGATCTTTCCACTTCAGCCCCACTAGTCACCAGGACTACAGGCACACACCATTAAGCCCTGCTAATTTTTTTAGTTTTTGTAGAGACAAGGTCTCACTCTGTTGCCCAGGCTGGACAAATTTTTATCCCATGAGTCTTTTCTCATTTTTTCTTCATTCTCAATGCTGACTCTAGGTAATCACATAAAGAAAAAGAGATTTGAGAATAATTGCATTCCTCTCTGGATAAGTGTATCCCATTATGTTTCCTTAAATTGAGAGGAAGGAGACCAAAATAATATAAATGAATATATATAAATATAAACGAATGCAAAAATGTTTAGTTGTTTTTAGTACCTCCATATAATGTTCTGTTGACACAGATTTTAACTAAGAGAAGTTCTGCTGATTTGAAACTGCATCTTTTTTTTTTTTGAGTTGGAGTCTCACTCTGTCGCCCAGGCTGGAGTGCAGTGGCACGCTCACGGCCACCTCAGCTTTGATCTGCTGGACTCAGGCCATCCTTCTGCCTCAGCCTTCCAAGTAGCTAGAACTATAGGCATGCGCCACCATGTCCAGCTAATTTTTTTTTTTAATTGTAGAGATGAGGTTTCACCAAGTTGCCCAGGCTGGTCGTGAACCCTGAAACTGCGTCTTAAATGAAATATAATCTGAAAACAAATAATTATCTGGGTTTTTTTGGAACTCTCAATCTAAGAATGTGATTTCAGTTAGAGTGGAAAACCCTTATACTAAATAGTTGCTATATGCATATACTTCTTTTTAACAAAGCTGAAAAAAATGGCATTTTCTCTCTTGTTGCTTAACAAAAAAAACTAGCTCTTTTCTAATGTTTATAATATCCTTCACAAATATTTTTTGTGACTGCATAATATTCCATTACTTAGGCCAGGCACAGTGACCTATGCCTATAATCCCAGCATTTCGGGAGGCCGAGGAGGGAGGATTGCTTGAGTCTAGGAGTTTGAGACTAGCCTGGGCAACATCACAAGAACTCATCTCTGCAAAAAAATGAAAAAATTAACTGGGTGTACTGGCATGCATCTGTAGTCCCATATACCTGGGGAACTGAGGAGGAAGCCCAGCACATTGAGGCTGCAGTGAGCTGTGAATGTGCCACTGCACTTCAACCTGGTGACAGAGTGAGACCCCCAACTCAAAAATAATAATAGTAATAATATTTCATTGCTTAGATTTAAGGAAATTAAGCCCCTAGATAATGACTTAAGTACTTTCTAATTTGCCACCATGATACATTTAAATAGTTTTGCTATGACTATGTTGGTACATGAAGCTTTTTCTATGTTGAAGACTACCTCCCCAAGAAAATTCCCAGAAATTGGATTTCTGGGTCTAGTGATGGGAACAATCCTACACCTGGAGATAGACATCTTGCCAAGTAGCCTGCCGTAGATTTCCACTGGTGGGCTCTCAGCACCGTGTTAGAGTATTCATTCTACTGCACTCTCGCTCACTTTGAGAACTGATACTTTAAAATCTTTACCTCTTTGGCAGGTGAAAAGTGGATTCCTGTAGTCCTCTTGCATTCTAAGAAACAACTTGAGGGTGAATTATCTAGCCTTTGTATATATTTATGAGTTTCCTAACGTTTTCCTTCTTAGTTTTATGAGCTTCATCTATATTGAAGATAATAATCTTTCTGTCTTAGTTAAGACACATATTTTCCCTGTATTAGCCTTTTTTACTTCCATGTGAATTGTCTATTCGTGTCCTATTTATTTGTGAGGATCTTAATATTTTTCCTCTAATGAATGTAAAATCAGTTTCTTATGTCACCATTTTATAGCATACTGTTTACTTTTCTGATGTGTATTGAGGCTTTTATTTTTTATATAGATAATTATTTTGCTTTTGTGATTTGTCTCATTTGTTCCTTCCCTTAGAAAAATTATTCATTCTCAGATTTAAGAATTACACACTTATTTTTTCTCTTTATTATGCTGAGAATTTGTTTTAATGAAAATATGAGGTGAGAAGTTAAATTCTAAGTAACAAGAAAGTTATCCCAGCACATTTACAAAATTATTGGTTTTTTTCATGATTTGTTATATCTTTTTGCTATATATTAAATTGCTGTGTTTCATAGTATTTAATTTCATTGTTTTATTTATCTTTACCATTAATATCACATATTAATCCACTAGTATTACACATTAGTGTAACTTTACAATATATTTTGGTATTGATTTATACCTTTTTTTTTTTAATCAGAGTCTTATTCTGTTGTCCAGGCTAGAGTACAGTGGCACGCTCACAGCCACCATAACCTCAACCTGCTGGACTCAGGCAATCCTGCCTCAGCCTTCCAAGTAGCTGGAACTACAGATGCGCACCACCAAACCTGGCTAATTATTTTATTTACTGTAGAGACGAAGTCTCGTCAATTTGCCCAGGCTGGTCTTGAACCTTTGAGCTCAGACAATCCTCTACCTCCACCTCCCAAAGTGCTGTGCTGGGATTACAAGCTTAAGACACTGCACCCAGCCCATTTATACTTTTTTTTTTTTTTTTTTTTTGCCAACAGCATCCCACATTGTAGCTTTACAATATATTTTGGTATCTGGTAGGGCTATCTTTACTCCCCCCAAAACCCCCACCCAAAGCAAGCATCTGTTCACATCTCTGTCAAATTCTCAAACAAGTCCTGTCGTGATTTTGATGGGGGTATCATTAAAATTATCAGTTAACTGGGGGATAATTTACATCTTTTCTTAACATTTATGTGTGTGTGTGTGTGTGTGTGTGTGTGTGTGTGTGTGTGTGTGTGTGTTTGTGTTATATAGATCATACAGAGAACTAAATGTTCATCTTTTATTTCTTTAAAGGACTTTGGGTGTCCTTGAAGCTCTTGCCAGGTGACCTCACACAAGTTCAGAAGAATTTTTCACACTTGGTTGACAGATCAACAGCAATAGCCCGGAAAATGGGCTTTCCTGAAATAATATTGCCAGGTAAACACTGCTTAACTCACCTATCTTCTTTCTGTGCCACAGTACTTCTAATTGGACAGTTGAGGGACTTTGGATCTATAAGATTTGGTGATTTACATTTGGTGTTTACCAAGTACTGGGAAATACAAACAGGGTTATAGCACCTTAAAAGGCTATCTAGTATACACTTCCAAGAGGATGCTTTTATATATGGAACTCAGAATTTTCTGCTCTCTCACTCTTCTTTGTATTCTACACAACTCCTCCCAAACAGCACAGTTCTCCATCCAGGAGACAACTCACTCCCTTTGCGTGGCCCTTTTCTCATTATTATATCCCCAGTATGGAGGTGCTTTGCTGTGCTCTGTCCTGGGGATCCCTTGACTCCATTGTCTTAAGCTCTGATTGTACTCTTCCTGTTTTTGTTGTGACAAGAATGCAAACATTCTCCAGTTTCTTGCTTTAGTTTCACTTTTTTTGCCACCACCTGTTGGTGACCTGTATACGTGTTCTTTTGAATTCACTGACTTCATTCATTTAATTTCTTAATCTCCATACTAGTAAGAGGAAATCAGTCCCTATTAATATAAGCACAAATAATTTGAATTAATATAATTTTATGCATTTATATTTTACAGAATATAATATTTTATAATAAAAATATATACATAAATATTTTATATGAAAATATGAAACATACATATACTTTATATTTTATAATATAGTATATAATATGTTGATAATAAGATATATTAAAATATATAAGCATGTATTTTTATATATTAAAATATTAAAATATGTAATTGTATAGTATATTTATGTTACATAATATTTATATCTCATGTAATATATAAATGTATAAAATATTATGTATACACATTAATATAAACTAATTGATAGTAATAAAAATTCTGGAAAACCAACCATGCCATGTTAGAAAAATTCTAGAAAACAAACTTATCTACTTCATAAAAATTCAGGTTATTTTAAAGTAATACAAGATTTTATTTTTTCCTTTGGGAGATTAAGGGGCAATTATAATTTGTTGCTGCATACAATGTCTGCCCATAGTAGATATTAAATGAATATTTGTGGAATGATTGAATAAAAGAGTTATCAAAATAAGAGGTTTTTTCCCTCATAAAAGAAGACAGTTCTTTGTTTATTTTATCCATTTCAGAGCTATTTTACCCTAATACACATTCTTCAACAATCTGGGAAAATGTTTTGTCTTGTCGTTTAAAAAGTAACTGTTGGTAATATTCCTTAAACTGAAGACAGTTTTACTGCTACAACAAGACAGGAATCTGAAAAAATAAAGTAGATAAATTTATTTTTTTGGACAAGGTGAAATTACCATTTAAATCTGGTTTGAAAAGAATATCAAGTTTTTTAATCAACAGGATTGGCTCATAGAGTGTCAGGCTTTAAAATGCATCTCGGACAATGATTTCCTGTGCTAGTCTGTGGATCAGCTAGTCCGCATCACCTTGGAAACTTTACGATATGGATTTCCAGTTTTCTCCAGAGGGGGACTCAGGGCTCCCCAGGTGATTCTGGTGGTGAGCCAGGTCTGAGAAATACAGGTTTACAAGGAAACTTCCCACCTCGGAGCTCCTTCCCATCACCGTGTGAAGGGGTTCCCGTCACCTCCTAACCTCTTTCTTCCCCACACTTGCCCTCTAGCTAAGACACTCTGGTTTCTGCCCTAGTCATTGCAGGCAGGTTCTTGGGAGTGATTATCTACTCCCTGTCACCTCTGCCAGTTCCCCTCCACCCTCTCCAGAGTGGCTGTCGCTAAAATCATCCATGATTGCAATGTCGCTATGTCTGATGGGTGTTTTGTAGCCTAGTGATCAGCTCTGACCTCTCAGCAGCATCTGACACTGTTAAAATATTTCCTTCCCTTCTTACCAGTGAACACACACTCTTCTCTTTTTCTCCATGGCCCCTGGGTCACTTCGGGGACTCCTTTGCCGCTTTATCCTCTTCTACCTCACCTCTGAATGTCAGAGTTCCTCAGTAGTTAATCCTTGGGCCCTGTGTCTGAGTTTGCTCGGGCTACTATCACAAAACACCATAGACTGAGCGGTTTACATAACAGACATTATTTTTTCACAGTTCTTGAGGCTGGAAGTCTAAGATCAAGGTGCTGGCAGGGTTGGTTTCTCCTGAGTCCTCTCTCCTTGACTTGTGGATGGCCATCTTCTCGCTGTGTCCTCACATGGTCGTCCCTCTGTGTGTCTGTGTCCTAATCTCCTCTTATGAGGACACCAGTCACATTGGATTAAGACCCACCCATATGACCTCATCTTACCTTAGTTACCCTTTTAAAAGTCCTGTCTCCAAATACAGTCACATTCCAAGGTACTGAGGGTTAGGCTGCCAACATACAAATTTGGGGTAGACACAGTTCAGCCCACACCAGGCCCTCTTTCTGTCTCATCTGTATTTTCTCCCTAGGTGACATCATCCACTCATTTGCCTTCCATCTGTACATTGCCTTCAAATTCTTAGTTCCAGTGCCAAGACCCCTCCCTTGAACCCATGGCCAGACAGCCAACTACTTCCTGCCTCAGGACTTGGGTGCATACTATTCCCACCCCCAAATGGGTCAGTCTTCTCTCTCAATTACTCCTTATTCAGCATTCCCATTTGGACCTCATCATTCTGTGCATCTAGACCTGAGTCTCCTCCCTTGTGTTTTGTCTAAGAGAAGAAGAACACCCCCATCCAGTTGCACAAACAAGAAGCCGGAAAGTCACCCTTGATATCTCTCTTTCCTTTGCACATCACCCAAAACTGGTGGATAAATAAGAAATCTTCCAGTTTTACCTTTGAAAGGCCTCTCAAATCCATCTGGGTCTCTCTTTCTCCATTGCCACGGCCTGGTTGGCTGTCCTGTTTCTACTCTTTCTTACCTCATCTCTTCTTATCCACACTGGAACACACCTGTTCCCTAAGCACACCTGATTTCCATTTATATTTAGGGTAAAGATATAAATTCTTATGACCTGCTGATCCTCTAGGATCTGACTTACGTACCTCTCCACACCCTCATCTGATTAAGCTGATTAGAATAAATACAAAGTACTGTACGGACCTTCAGAGACAGTGTCTATCTCTTCAAACTGTTCTATAGATTAATAAATTAACTGATAATTGATTAAATTCATACATGTAAGAGACTCTGACCAGTACCTGGGATGGAGCGCTCAGACAATAATGGTTCAGGTACAGTGGTTCACGCCTATAATTCCAGAACTTTGGGGAACTGGGCTAGAGAATCGATTGAGCCCAGGAGTTTTAGACCAGCCTGAGCACCACAATAAGACTTCATTTCTTAAATATATATATATATATATATTTTTTTTTTTAATTAGCCAGACATGGTAGTGTGTGCCTGTAGTCCCAGCTACTTGGGAGGCTGAAGCAGGAGGTTTGAGCCCAGGCGGTCAAGGCTGTGGTGAAACATGATCAAGCCACTGCACTCCAGCGTAGATGAAAGAATGAGACCCCAACTCAAAAATAAATAAAAAATAAAGTGTAAGATGGAATCTTTTTTTAAAAATAGACAATTGGCTGGGCTCAGTGACTCAGCCTGTAATCCTAGCACTTTGGGAGGTCGAGGCAAGTGGATTGCTTGAATCCACAGGCTCAAGACCAGCCCAGGCAACTTGGTGAGACCCTGTCTCTACAATAAATCAAAAATTAGCTGGGTGTGGTAGTACGTGTCGGTAGCTCTGGCTTCTTGGAAAGCTGAGGCAGTAGGATCGCTGGAGAGCCCAGCAGGTGGACAATGGGGTGGCCGTGAGTATGCCACTGCACTCTAGCCTAGGTGACAGAGTGAGACACGAACTAAAAAAAAAAAAAGACAATTACCTTAATTATTATCAGATGTATTGAAATATCACACACTCCCCAGGCATTATTGAAATAGCAGCCTGCCGCTATAACAAAATATAATATGTACTTATTATTAGACAGCACATTTTTAATATTTAGGGAAAGAATTAGGACAGAAAAAAGTTACCAAGCTATCTTGGTGTGTATAGAAAGAAAAAATGAGGTAAGCTGAAAAGAGCAATGGGTATGAAGAGCTTTTGTCCTATGAATAGTTCATTATGAAGCCAGACCATTTCATATTTATTTATGTTTTATGTCTTATGACCTCTGAAACTTAAAAAATGACTTCTTCCTGCAACACTCACCGCTTGGGTTGCCATGTTGCAGGAGATGTTCGGAATGATATTTATGTCACCCTGATCCACGGCGAGTTTGACAAAGGGAAGAAGAAGACACCGAAGAACGTGGAGGTGACAATGTCCGTGCATGACGAGGAAGGCAAGACCTTGGAGGTAACATGGCATCACCCAGAAACCCTGATGTCACACCCTATCTTTACAGTCATCATAGACTCCTAGTCTTATTTTAATTCCTCGTATCAGGGTGGGTTTGGTTTTCCATAAGGAAAGAAACACAAAACCTGCTCAATTTGTGATGAGTGTTGTCCAGTGTCACTAAGGAAACCATTTAGACTCTTATTTGTATATTTCTCCCATGCTAAGAAATGGCTCTGGGTGCTAATGAGGTCATATGCAAGCTTCCAAGCTGAGGTTTTTTATCATACAAGTCATCGAGCTGCTCTCAGGCTCAGTTAGTTTCTCGGGGGCTTGAGCCAAGTGGCCTGTGTGCTCCAGAGGTGCCAGCAGGCACATTTTCTTCCCCCTGTGAGCAGAACCAAAGGAGACGTGCCCATCGGAGACCATTTAACTGGAAGAGCCCTGGGTAGGGATCTGCTACCACTGCTCTTCAGTTTTCACGATCAGGAAACTTAAGGGTGCATTCCTTTCTCTGAAAAACACAAGAATTAGTGAATTAGTGGCAGAGCTGGGAACAGACCCAGGTATCCTGACTTCCTGTCCCCAGAGTTCCTCCAGCTCTGGCAACTTTCTGAGTGAATTTTTTTGTTTGTTTTTTGAGTCAGGGTCTCACTCTGTCACTCAGACTGAAGTGCAGTGGCATGATCTCAGCTCACCACAGCCTTCATCTTCTAGGGCTCAGAGGATCCTTTGGCCTCAGGCTCCTGAGTAGCTGGGACTTCAGGCTTGCGCCACCACATCCAGCTAATTTTAAAATTTTTTTTGTAGACATGAGGTCTTGCTATGTTGTGCAGGCTGATTGCGAACTCCTGGGTGAACAGTCTTCCCGCCTTGGCCTCCCCAAGTGCTGGGGTTACAGGAGTGAGCCACCACACCCAGCCTGAGAAGTGAGTCTTGATTGTTACATCAAAGAGAAAGGTTAGCAGGCGATGATCAGGAGGGCTCCATGGCCTGTACTGAAATCTGACTCCTCTCATACAAGCTGCAGCTACCTGCTTTGGAGACCAAGGATCAAGCTTTTTTTTCACTCAGCTCACCAAGTGTCCTACTGTGGTGCAGTGAAGTACAATCCCATCACTTCCCATGGATGGTCTAATTATTGAAGGAAACATATCCAAATAGTTTACTAAGTCTAGTTGTATTCTGTGTTGGAAGAATAAACCGAATGCAATGGGCCACTGCATGGGAGTGTTTTATTTGTGCTGTTGATGAGAGCCTTTGAGACCATGAGTTCATTTTAAGTACGCATCTTTTCCTATAGGTCATTTCCTAGCTTTGCTAACTATCTTGGAAGTGCCCTATTGAAGCCTAGTTCTACCCAACTAAGTGGTTCATTACTAGGAATGATGCAGCAGCCGGGCTTTGTGGCTTACCCTGTAATCCCAGCACTTTGGGAGGCTGAGGCGAGTGGATTACCTGAGCCCGCGGGTTCGAGACCAGCCCAGGCACCCTTAGTGAGACCTCGTCTCTACAATAAATCAAAAAATTAGCCGGGCGTGGTAGTGCACACCTGTAGTTTCGGCTACTTGTAAGGCTGAGACGGAAGGATGGCTGGAGCCCAGCAGGTCGATGCTGGGGTGGCCATGAGCATGCCACCTCACTCCAGCCTGGGCGACAGAGTGACACGCCAACTGAAAAAAAAAAAAAGTTGCAGCTCTAACTTTGAGGGACTGTGCTGTAACAGTCCACTGAGTCCCCAAAGCAGAATGTAGACGGGAAGGAAAAATCCTTTCCTGCAGACAGTGGTACATCTGCACGTGTGACCTAGCTCCTTGTCACCATCACTAAGCCTCTGTTCCCCAAGAGAGAAGAGAATCAGAGGAGAGTGCAGGCCTGGGGAGGAAGAGAGAATTAAAAATGCAGGAGAGAGGAGTATTTAGCTGCTACCAGAGTTATAGACTAAGCCCCTCAAATAAGCTGATAGATATTCAGTCTTACTCTACTGTTTATTCCTCAAACTTAGCTTACAGATGACAGCGTAGCACGTGTGGACACGTTAGGGGAGAAAGGCTGTGCGTGGTATGTATGGTCCTCTTACTTTTCTAGGTAAATTCTTCCCTCCTGATTTTTCTTCTTTCCATCCAAAGAAAGCAATTCATCCTGGTGCTGGCTACGAAGGCATTTCTGAATACAAATCTGTAGTCTATTATCAAGTCAAGCAGCCCTGCTGGTATGAGACCGTCAAGGTGAGAATGAGTCACGCCTAACCCCTGTCATCTGGTCAACCTCATTTAGATTCTTATCTTTTTTTTTTTAACCCCCAAATCATTCCTACTTTATCCTGAAGTTTTAGATAAGCTGCCTGTGATACACAGTAAGAAATGAATTGGTGATTATAATTCTGTATGAGATCATTTATCTTTTAAGAAATTCGGCATTCTTCAATAACATTCTCATTCATAAATATACAGAAATGTGCATAGAGAAACTTGTAGTTGTAATGATGTGATAGGCTGCCAAGATGATCCAAAAACCAAACCGAAGTTTTCACACTGTGCAAACAGTTTCCTAACATTTTTTTTTTCCTTCTTGGCCTCTAACCAAGTTTTCTGGGCCTCTTTTCAACTCAAATATGTATATTACAGATGCCAGAGAGCTTTTCAGATCAGTCATCTCCTCTGAGCCGCACAACTGCTCTTAGACTGGAACCACCAGGTGTGGGGGGCCCTCCTTCTTTGAGGCTCAAAGAAGTTATGCGACTTCTCAAGCTCTTAGCATGAACTAGTGTGAGCATCTGAACTAGAGCTCACTTCTGAATCCCAGGTCACCTCAGCTCTCTCTGATGATTGTCAAAGTCATATGAACCCTTCATAGAAAACTGGGGCGGGGGGGAGACTCAACTTACATCTCAATTTGGAGCTAACCGTTTTCAACACATGTATATAGTTATATGTTTTGAATGATGCTGTGTATATGTGCTTTTTAAAACTACTTATCTCAAGGCATTTCAAGTTCTTCAGAAATGTATTTTTAGCTGTTTGTATAATGTCCCAGTATATAATCATGCTATAGTTTAACGACTTGCCACAAATTCTCTGTTCTTTTTACTGCCCTGTGGTTCTGTTTTCCCACTCCTTTTTTTATAGTAAGCAGCAGAAAACTTCCTTGCCCCTAGTGTTTTATCTTTTCCTTTTGTTATAGACTCGAATTACGACCACATCAATATATACCTTAAAGTCTGAAAGGTCCCTTATAGACCTCAAAGTATAATTTTTTTTTTTTTGAGTTGGAGTCTCACTCTGTCACCCAGACTGTAGTGCAGTGGCCATTCCTGGCCACCGCAGCCTCGACCCGCTGGGCTCCGGCAATCCTTCCACCTCAGCCTTCCAAGTAGCTGGAACTACAGGCACGCGCTACCACGCCCGGCTAATTTTTGATTTATTGTAGAGATGAGGTCTCGCCAAGTTGCCCAGGCGGGTCTTGAACCCGCGGGCTCAGGCAGTCCACTCACCTCAGGGGTTACAGGCTGAGCCACCAAACCCGACCCAAATTATTTTTTTAAAGATGGCATCTTACTCTGTCACCCAGCTGGAGTTCAGTGGCATGATAATGGCAATCACGGCTTACGGTAGCCTTGACCTCCTGGGCTCAGGCAATCCTTCCACCTCAGCATTCCAAGTAGCTGGGACTACCATGCCTGGCTAATTTAAAATTTTTAAAATTTCTGTCTCTCTCTCTCTCTCTCTCTCTCTCTCTCTCTCTCTCTTTCTCTCTCTCTCTCTCTCTCTCTCTCGTTGGAATCTCACTCTGTTGCCCAGGCTGGAATGCAGTGGTACACTCATGGCTACCATAGCCTCTATCTGCTGGGCTTAGGCAATCCTTCCACCTCAACCTTCCACGTAGCTGGAACTATAGGCATGTGCTACCACGCCCATTTTTTTTGTTTTTTTATATTGTAGAGATGAGTTCTCACCAAGTTGCCCAGGCTGGTCTCAAACCCCTGGACTCAGACATTCCTCTCACCTCAGCCTCCCAGAGTGCTGGGATTGCAGGCTGAGCCACCACGCCTGACCTATAATATTTCTGAAATATACCTATTTTTGAGGTATATATTTGTATATATTTCAAAGTACCAATCTTTTCCGTCTGAAATGTTTACTATTTCATACTAGAGAAAATACTAGAAATTTGTAATATTTTCATACCCAGAATGTTATAAGCAACAAGGTGATCTTCCCCTGAGAGTCTTTTGATTTCAAAATAGCTCAGTCTCCTTTGAATGAAACCTTATGCTAAGTCTCACTCTATAGTAATTAGTGAGTGCTGTAACAAGATATTAAAATTGAGCCTCATTCTATAAAATGAGCCAAGAGCGCAAAGTACTGTGTATCTGTAAACTATTCATTTTCTACTATTTTGCAGGTGTCCATTGCTATAGAAGAGGTTACACGCTGTCATATAAGATTTACCTTCCGACACAGGTCATCTCAGGAATGTAAGTATTAGAAGATCTATGACATATTTTTATATAAAGCATTTTACTCTTGCTTGATAGCACCTTTGTAGATCTGGAGAACGAGATACTTGGAAACTAGATACTTATTTTGGGATTCATTGATACTAAAGAAATCGGAATAATCAATTTTGCTGGGCTTGCTAGGTCTGTGTTAGTACTCTATGCCAGAATTTCCCTGAAATGTCTTTGTGAACACTAACATTCTCTAAGATTTTGATAGATACTCTATGACAAAAGGGTTTCACAGTTAAATAGGTGTATAGGCCAAGCTCAGCCTGTAATCTCAGCATTTTGGGAGACCAAGGCAAGTGGATTGCCTGAGCTCGCGGCGAGACCAGCCCGGGCAACTTGGCAAGACCTCGTCTCTACAATAAATCAAATATTAGTCAGGCATGGTAGCATGCACCTGTGGCGGAAGGATCACTGGCATGAGTGTGCCACAGCACTCCAGTCTGGGTGACAGAGTGAGAATCCAACTAAAAAAAAAAATAACAATAGATGTACAAAACGTCATACATTATAACACCCTCCTAGACATTCACAATGGATGCTGCCATATTGCTGAGAAGTCCTGCAGCAAGAAAACTGTTTAAGGCCATGCATGCTGGCTCACGCCTGTAATCCCAGCACTTTGGGGGGCCACGGTGGGAGGATCACTTGAGACTAGGAGTGAAACACCTTCTCTACAGAAAAATAAGAAAAAAGAAAATTGTTCAATCTCTTGTTTCTCAAAATTGCCATTTTCCTCATGAAAGAACTATTTCAAATCTTAGGTCACAGTTTGTGAAATGTCTGTTCTAAAGTATGAGTAGAGAGGAAAACTAATTATTTTCAGATTGATTACAAAACTTCCAGAGGTGTCTTGTTTCATTCCGTACCACATCCAAATGAAACCACTCCTTCCGAAATGAATTTGTTGAACACCATCTACACACGAGACTGCAGGCGAGGCCCTGGGATATGGCAGCCAGCAGGACTCTGCCACTCAGTTTCAGGTCTGATAGGAAGATGAACAAGGAAATGGGTGATTATGTATAGAGTAGTAGACTGATATATATACTCAGGGACAGAGACCAGTGAGGTTAGCATAGCACCTAACCCAGACCAGGGAATTGATGCTTATGACTTCCTACATTTTAGCTGAGACTTGAAAGTGGTAGAAGTTAGCCCAGCCAAAGGTAATGGGGGAGAAACATATTTGGAAAACAGAAATGAGCTTAGTTTGGCTGAAGTGAGAACAGAGGAGCAAAAATATCGTTAGACTGCACCATGTGAAAGCACCATTTTGTAGATCAAAATGGTCAAACATCATCCATTTCATTTAGTTCTGCATATTTCAACTCACTTAATGATGATCGGAGTCTCCATTTGTACCAGATGTTATGGAAGCTCTATTTGTATGAGGTCCTGTTTAATAGCCCCAATAATCGAATAAGGTGCATTCTACTTTTATCCACATATATACTCAAAGAAACTAAGACACAGAGAGGTTAGATACTTGCCCATTGTCACAAGGCGAGCATGATGCCCAGTCAGTCTGATTCTAGCTGGACTGGAACCTGAACCTGTAGGATGAAGATGCTTTTGAACTATACTACAGAGGAGCCGGTAAAGGGTTGTTTCTGGTTTTGAGGTGTGGGGTGGGGGGAAGGAGACTGGCCTGTGTTCAGAACAGCTTTATTCATAATGCCCCAACGCTGGAATAGCCCAAATGCCTATCAACAGCAAAATAGATAAACAAATGGAGACATGATCGCATAATGGATTCCTATTCACCCAGTGTGGGGACCCGGCAGTCATAGCTGTGCCTGTGATGAGAACAGGCCACAGGTGCCCCTAACCGTAGACACTGAGGCAGGGGCCCCAGTGGAGAAAGTACAGGAGAAAGGTTCTATGCCTCCTCGTGGGCCTGGACCTTCCTCCCAGGTGCCACAGGGCATACACACCAGCTTCCCTGGCACTGGAGCCAGTCTGTTGGAGAGGAAGGGAAAAGTGGAGACCTTGGGGAGTGCCTACACCTTGGAGTAGAATAAATACCTCGCAGAATCTCTATTAGAACAACAGAAATTGAGGTGTCTCTATTTCTCAATGGAAGGTTTTGAAGCAGCATGGTTGGGGTGATTGGATTGGGTTTTGGAAGCCTCATGCCAGCATGGCAAAAGTGTTTGGGGGAAGCCCTGGAGACAGAGAGAGGGGGGATAGGAAGGTCTTGTAGAAATAATGGGAAGAGGCAAGAATGACCTGAATTCAGGCAGGGACAACAGGATGGAGAGAAAAAAGGGGCAGACCCCAGAGATATTTAGGACATGGAGTTGACACAGGGTGGAGTTGGCATCAACACCCTCGTTTCTGATTCGCATGACTGGTGGGTGCTGGTCTCATTTGTTGGGGGCTGTAAAAAGAGGAGCCTACTTGGGGGTACCAGATGATGTCAGTGACACACACAGGAAGTGCAGCTTATCGCAGCTTGGTGAAACATGCTTACTAGCATATGGCTGAAGGTCACACCCCAGAGCAAAATGTGAAATCAGCTGCCACAGCCCCTCGTTTCCTGATGCCTTTCCTCACTGCTCAGACGCGTCTTTCTATCTTTTCAGCCAGAGATAAATCGGAGCGAGCCTTTGGGGTGGCCTTCGTGAAGCTGATGAACCCAGATGGCACCACCCTGCAGGACGGGAGGCATGATCTGGTGGTTTATAAGGTGGTGCTAATAGAATGAGGCCCAGAAAATGGCTGCGGAACTGTTTACTCCCTTGGGCTTTTAGGGCACTTTCCAGATTTATATGTACAAGCATCAGAGACCTTTAGAGCTATATTTGTTTGCTCATGAAAGTCTAGAAACAGAGGGCTCTGGATATACCAGCTTTCTGGAGAAACGGAGAGACTGAGTTACATTATTACTGAGTCTTCTTCTAAGGAGAATCTCACCCTCTCCTACAAATGGTGATCACCATGGCAGTGAGCAGTAAAGGACCGCTTTCAGCTCTGATCTGCCCAGCACGTAGACATTTGTCCTGCTGGGCTTGGGTAGAGTGTGGTGGGCGTGGTAGTATGTGGTTTTCATATCGCCATGAGCCAGATAGCGTTCTTCTCTGCTGTAGGTGCCTTGTTCCCTTCCCTAAGAGTTTTGCCCCCATTTTTCTCTTCTGTTGCTAAGCTCTTGCTTCTACTGAGATTTGGGAACATAAAGTAGATGCTGGAAGATCTCATCTGTCCAACAGTATCTGGGAGGTTTTCACACAGTTGGCAGCTCTTTGGAGATCCACCTACCTGATGGACATTTTTCTTAATGTCTTCTTAGCTTGTAAATAGTTTTGAAAGGCACAGCACCTTCAACTCCATGAAATAATACTTGTGACCGTTTTGAGGTTCAAGAAAATTAAAATCAGCCTTATTATGTCATGCATTTCTTTTCTTCTAGCAGAGACTAGAATATTTTGACTTTGGAGGCGGGGGTGGAGGGGACAGCACAGCATCAATAAGGGTACCTGATCTCAAACCTGGCAAAGTGGGAGCCAAACTTTATCTGTGTGATGTCTACTTGTATACTTAATCATGAATTAGGTATATTAATTAGGTATATGTTAATTAGGTATAATGTGTGTGCCACACATCTTTACAAGAAAAAAATTAGAGACTGTTTTGGCTTCCAGTTCACAATGAGAAACCAGAAGTTCATTCAGTGACAAAATGATTTCTAGGCTCAAACTCCATGGAAAGTTGTCTTTCCGTGTGTATCTCAGGGTTGAAAATGATCTTAAGGATAATTTGATAAAGCCACACTTCTCATGTTGGAAATGCATGATTGATAGAAACTGTTTTTATTTGCATGTAAGAAACATAGCCATCATGTGGTATTCCTACTGTGCTTCCCTGATAGGGTGAAAACAAGAAGATGGAAGATGCTAAGTTCTACCTGACCCTGCCTGGGACCAAGGCAGAGATGGAAGAAAAAGAGCTTCAAGCATCCAAAAGCATGGCTGCTTTCACCCCAAGCAAGGACAGTACAAAAGATAGCTTTCAGATTGCCACTCTCATTTGCTCCACCAAGCTCACCCAGAATGGTAGGTGTGATGGCCACATTGATACAAATGAACTTTCTGCTTGGTCCTCCTGGGCTCCTTGGTGAGACTCGTGGAACTGGGCCATAGAGGGTCAGGTCTTCTGAAATGGGAGGCTGGGCAACTGAGTTCTGCTCTCTGCATTTTGAATGATATTCTGGGTCATACTGATTAAATTGCATAGCTCTTTCTGAGATTTCGTCATCCATCTTTACAACAGGATGAAAAACACTGAGGTATTTTTATTAATAATGTCATAAAAGCTATCAGTGTATTCATTAACAGAGGCTGTAAAATTCAAGTCTTGTGTCCCCTTCCTTATGGCAGCAAAGGACTTGGATAATGCCTTCTGTATAGCATATGCAACAGGAAATGTTGGTTAATAAGGGGGAATATTGGCAAAGAATTGCCATCAACCTCCTGTGCAAACATGTATGGCAGGCTTCCTGTTAAGAGTTCCATCTTTCCCCTGTATATTATCTTCTCTCTTATCTTTTTTCCAAGTAGCCATCAAATCGACTGAATAGTTCACGCAGAGTTTCATTTTGTTTCTCCTTCAAATCTCTGATACCAGTTTTCATCTCTCTTGTGTATATTTGATGGCCAATATCATCATCTTAACTTATATAATGTGTAAGGAGTTCTACTGAATATAATAAACCAATTAGCTGCCCAAGGGACTTGCCTTGAAAATTCTATCTCCTGTAAGCTGTCTAGAGGATTCATGCCTTTGGTCTTGTAAACAATCTGGTTGAGGCACCTGGCACAAGCTCTGGGCACAGATAAACAGTTTAGGTATGAGGTACATCCATGGAATCCGATCCTGGTTGATCTTTAGAAGGAAACAGAACTTGGTTTGTTTTGATGAATCATGGTTGAGAGAATAAGGCTATTATTCCAACTTGTACAAGTGCTAGACTCAACAGAGTGAAGTTCAAGACCGATCTATGTGGGAAAGAGGAAGCAGGCTTACCACAAATTAAGCCGGAAAACATTCCGAGCTTCACAGAAGACATGACAAAAGTGTATCAGCAGCAGATCTCTTGTTATAGAAAGAGTAAATATAATATATCGCTGATAGGTTGGCTAAAGGTGCAGTATTTATGGAAGGTAAGTTGGAAAGTATATCAAAGATTTAAAATGTCTTAGACCCTTTGACCCAGTAAGTTGACTCCTGGAAGTTGAGCCTAAGTAAACAATGAGAGATGTGCACAAAGATTTCTGTATGAGGATGTTTCCCTATTGTTTATAATATGGAAATACTGGAAGCAACCCCAGTGTCCAATGGTCAGGGTCAGTTTATCTAAATTTTATGATATAATTAAGTGATGAAATATTTGCAGCTGCTAAATATTGTATTTCAAAACATAGTCAAGGACATTTTAACACTAGGTACTGTGTGATCCCAGTTTTGTTTAAATATCTGGGGACAATTTGGAGTCAGATTGCCTGGGTTCGATTCCAGCTCTGCCACTTACGAGCTCTTTCATCTTGGGTAAGTGATCTGATCTCACTGTGACTTGGTTTCCTCATTTTTAAAGTGGAAGTAATAATAGTATATGTTTCAAAGAACTCAATATATTAAGGATAAAAACGAAACAGTGTCCAGCCTGTAGTAAACACTGTGTGAATGTTGACGTGATTATTATCAGCATTACTATTTGTACACTTAAAGGACTCATAGGAATAACTGCAAAAGCTTGGATAAGTTTTATTTTCTTTTTTCGTTTTAGTATTTTTCAAATTTTTAACTATGAAATGTCAAAATGTTATTTTTGGAAGTATAGTAGTAGACGATAGAAAGCATTAGTGTAGGCAGGGCTTGGTGGCTCAGCCTGTAAATCCCATCACTTTGGGAGGCCTAGGCGAGTGGATTGCCTGAGCCCGCGAGTTCAAGACCAGCCCAGGCAACTTGGCGAGACCTCATCTCTACGATAAAATTAAAAAACAGCCGGGCGTGGTAGCGTGCGTCTGTAGTTCCGGCTACTCGGAAGGCTGAGGTGAAAGGATCGCCGGAGCCCAGCAGGTCGACGCTGGGGTGGCTGTGAG
>NW_007257525.1:0-19803 GCF_000164805.1 Carlito syrichta | reverse complement strand
AAAAAAAAGAAAGAAAGAAGGAAGGAAGGAAGGAAGGAAGGAAGAAAGGAAGAAAGAAAGAAAGAAAGCATTCGTGTACTTTTAGGACTGTCAAGGGATATTCGAGAGGGACAGCATTTATCAAACCTCTAGTCAATGATCCTTTCCAGACTAGAATTCACAGAACAAAGAAAACAGGGAATAAAAGGTTGTGAAATTAACTTGCAATGAAAAGCAAGAGGAATTTCTGTTAGCAGTAACCATATTCTTTTTTTTTTTTTAAACCAAACTTTTTTTAGAGTTGTGGGGTACAAGTAAGGATTTGCTACATATATAGGCTGCATGCAGGTGAAATTTGGGCTTCCGGCAGGCCTTCACACCCCCTGGTTGTGGACCAGTTACCAACTGTGTTGCCACACGCCCGGCCTCCTCTCCTAGCAGTGCCCAGTGGCCACCGATCCCGCCCTTGTGCTAAGGTGACTAGGGTTCAGGGCCCACTTATGAGTGAGAACATGTGGTCTTCAGTTCTTTATTTCTGTGGTGGTTCACTTAGTATGATGTTAAGGCCATGATTTAACTGTTACCCCAAGTCAAAACTGTAGGAAAGTTCGACAGATGGCAGTCTTCAGTTTAAACATTTGATATGCTGGTACCTGCTTCACCCCATCTTCTGACTGTTGCAAACCTGTACTGTTTTGATATGGCAGCTACTAAATACGTGTAGCTTGTACAATTTTAATTAATTCACATTAGGAAGAGTGGGGTTTTGGGAGGTTTTGGTTAAACGACACAAAATTTCAATTAGACAAGAGGAATAAGTGCAAAGGATCTAGTATACATCATGGTGAATATAGTTAGTAATATGTTGTATGCCTGAAAATTGCTAAGAGTGATTTTAAGTGTTCTCACCACACCATAAAAAAATAAGTATATAAGGTAGTGCATATGTTAATTAGCTTGATTTACCCATCCCATAATGTATACATATATCAAAATATCATGTTTCCACACCATAAATATATTCAGCTTTACCTGTCAATTTAAAATGATAAAAATAAAGTTAAAAAAAAATAATGAATTGATCTCTTAGTCACATTAGTCATACTTTAAATATTCAACAGTCTCGTAAGACTGGTGGCTTTTGTATTGGACAACACAAATATACAACATGTCCATCCTTATAGAATATTCCATTGACTGATACGGTACTTTATCATCATCCCCATTTCTGGTGTTTTTTATTTGTTTTTGTTGTGGAGAAGTGGGATCTTGCTATGTTGCCCAGGCCGGTCTTGAACTCCTGGCCTGAAATGATCTTCCCACCTTGACCTAACAAAGTGCTGGGATACAGGTGTAAACCACCATGCCCAGTCTGCAATTCTGATATTTAGATCCCAGAAAAACTCATCCTAACACACACACACACACACACACACACACACACACACACACAGAAACCTTTAATAATACCTTATTCCAAAAGTTTAAAAAAGAAGGCCTCATCTGAACTAAAGAGAAGTGATCTGCTGTCAGCCTGGACCAAGGGTAGGGGGAGGGGACAGAGAAGGGAAGACAGAGTTGGCGAAGTCTTCACAAGCATCAGAGAAAACAGGGTGTTCCAGGGACAGATAATTGTGGATTGTTCATGCATTTGCTTTCCTCTGACTTGAGGAAATTATAAAGAACCAGTTAATTTATTCTGAGAAAGAAAAAGCTGAAGAACATTAATAAGCCATCAACCGAGACCGTGACCAATGCGTTTCTCCTTTGCTTGTGGAAGACTATTCAGACTCAAAAGGTTAAAAGCCACTGGCGTTTGTTTCAAACAGATCTTGGGAACTCTCTTTTTTGCTTTATTAGTTTGAAAAATTAGAACACACTGATTTGTATGGGATCATTGGTTGTTTGACCCAGATGAGGGTGAGAATAACTTGTTGTCCCAGAAAAGGAGAGGGTTGTCCCAGGAAAAGGGCCCCTGCAGGTGTGGGGCCTTGGACCAAGTGACTTGTACTCAGCATCTTATTTTACCCTCCACCACCCCGGGACTTGAAGGGGCCAACTTTACCATTATCACCTCCAGTTTTCTGATCAGAAAACTGGGTTTTAAAGCAGCAGGATATCTTGCCTAAACTCCTAAATGGTGGACTTGGGTTTTGAAAACTGATATTCATAGCTCTGTAGCTCATGGTTTTTCTGTCTTCTTTTTTTCTTTTTAAAGGTATGTGTTCCCTAATCCTCTCCCAAAGACAATTTCTACTCTAAATTTGGATTGTCATGCCTTTGCTTTTCATTATAGTTTTACTATGTTTGTAACCCGAAAAACCGTATTGTTGAGTTATACATCTTTTTCTACTTTACGTCAATGGCATTGCCTGTATGACTTCTTCTATAATTTGCCCTTTCACTCAGCATTGCTGAGGGTTTAGAGTATCCTGAATTTTTACACACTTCTGATGGGAATGTAAATTGGGACAATGGGCTTTGGATAACATTTGGATAATATTTACTATGAATGAAGATGGTCATTCCTAAGCACCCAGACATCTCATTTTAGTTTTATACCCCTGAGAAGCTGCTAGGATTTGTGTACGAGGAGACATACGAGAATATTCCTTGCAGAATTGTTTATGATAGCAAAAAACTAGAAACAGACCAAGTGTTTACCAACAGTAGAATGGATAAACTGTGGTGCATTCATGCTATTGAATAGATCACTGTGCTGCAAAGAAAATAAATGAACTTGACCTACGTGCATTAACCTGTATGAATCTCAGAAACACAGCAAGTCTGGGACTGTTGCCGTAACCCTGAGCCACCCCTTTCCTGACCCCAAGACCTGACAAGTCACCAGGTGCCAAGATATATTCCTATGTGATGTGATACAGCATGTAGGTGTCACCAGGAAATAAACCTCTGATAGGCTGATAGGTCGGTCATTTGCAGGAGCTGCAGCTGCTGGGTAGATATTTACCCTTGATGAGGTGTCTAAATCCTTTCCACCGGACAGCAGCAAGTCCATGAAGGAATGAGAAGTACCACTGACTAGTCTGTGCAGAGATAGGAGTTAGGGAAGATGGAAGTGGACAGTGCCTAGGGGTGGACCTAGCACGGTGCCTGTTGTTAAGTATTTGCTAAATGAGTATATTGATGAAATGAATTAAACACACTACCAGCTTACTTAGGAATACTGGTTCCCTTTCCATTCATTTGTTCATTTGTTGATTCTTTCTTCATCAAGCATGTGTTGAACACCTAATAGATGCTTAGCATTATGATGGGGTATGAGAGTGAACACTATGGTTTCTGCCCTCATATGGCTCAAATCTATAGATAGGGCCAAGGAGACACCAAGTGTGTCTGACCAAATATATAGTATTTCTGGGTATTTTAGGCAAAGGAAAAAAATATATGCAAAGAAATGGAGATATTTCAAAGCCTGCCTTGGCTTAGGGAAGAGAGAGTAGATCTGTCTGACTGCTAAAAGGTAAACGAAAATGGTGGTGCTTGGGACTGGAAGGAAGACACATAGGTGGGCCTTGTGGTATTATCTGTGTGGCATTGGAAGTTTATTCTGTGGACAGTGGGGAGTGTCTAAGCACTAGGTTTTGGGGACATCCTGGGCCTAAACAATATGGACGCTAATAAACAAATCGGTGAATTCTAATGAACAGCATACATTTACAACTCTTGTATACAAATACAATTACTTGTTACAAATTCATTGATTAAGAAGTATGTATTGCTGTTTTCACTAGGTAATGTTCTGAATAGTAATAGAAGCTTGATGTACTAAACAAGACGATAATATAATAACAGTCCAAATAACTGCAGTTTCCCTGTGACACTTCTTTTTTTTTTTTTTTTTTTTAGTAGAAATCTCTGTTACCTAGGCTGGAGTGCAGTGGCACATTCATGACTACTGCAGTCTGGATGTGCTGGACTCAGGCGATCCTTCTTTTTCAACCTTCTAAGTAGCTAGAACCTCAGGTGTACACCACCATACCCAGCTAATTTTTTGATTTATTGTAGAGGTGAGGTCTTGCCAAGTTGCCCAGGCTGGTCTTGAGCTCTTGGGCTCAGGCAATCCTCTTGCCTCTGCCTCCCAAAATGCTGGGATTATAGACGTGAGCCACCACATCTGGCTTTCCCTATGATATTTTTAATAGCTCAACATTCATTAAAGCTGTAAGCAGCTTAAAGATTCAAAATTTTGCATTTTAAATCCAAAACACTTTAAGATTTTTATCACAGGATTATACTGAGGGCCATGAATCTGTTCCAGTTTCCTTGGAAATAGCTACCTTGTTGGTTTATTTTGTTATTTTTATTTTTTATTGTTTGAGTCATAGTCTCACTCTGTTGCCCAGGCTGGAGTGCAGTGGCACATTCATGGCCACCCCAGCATTGACCTGCTGGGCTCCGGCGAGTCTTCCACCTCAGCCTTCCAAGTAACTGAAACTACAGGCATGTGCCACCACGCCCAGCTAATTTTTTGATTTATCATAAAGACCCGGTCTCACCATATTGTCCAGGCTGGTCTCGAACCTGTGGCCTCAGGCAGTACTCTCGCCTTTGCTTCCCAAAGTGCTGGGATGACAGGCTTGAGCTGCTACACCAAGCTAAACTTTTAGTCTTACTTATTTTATTTTTTTAAATTTTTTATTTTTTAAGTCAGGATCTCACCCTGTTACCCAGGCTGGAATGCATTGGCACAATCACAGCTCACTGTAGCCTTGACCTCCCAGACTCAGGTAATTCTCTCACTTCAGCCTCCTGAGTAGCAAGGACTACAGGCGTGCGCCATCATGGCTGACTAATTTTTTTAGTTTTTGTAGAGGTGTAGTATTGCTGTGTTGCCCAGCCTGGTCTCGAACTCCTGGCCCCAAGCAATTCTCCCACCTTGGCCTCCCAAAGTACTGGGATTAATGGTGTGAGCTACCATGCCCAGCCTGGTTTATTCCTTCAAAGAACTGTAGGGAAGCTTGTATAATAGAGTAGCAAGAATATGTTCTTTGGAATCGCCTAAATCTGTAATAAAATTCTATTTTTGCCTCTCCTAAGACAAGTAATTTAATTTGTCTCAAGTGATAAAGCCTCAGTTACCTCATCTAAAAAATGGAAAAAATCAGCCAGGCATGGTGGCTCATACCTATAATCTCAACATGCTGGGAGGCCAAGGAGGAAGGATCCCTTGAGCCCAGGAGCTTGAGACCAGTCTAGGCAACATAGCGAGACCTCATCTCTACAAATAATAATAATAATAAAATTTTTTTTTGGAGTTGGAGTCTCACTCTGTTACCCAGACTGGAGTGCAGTGGCCGTTCCCAGCCACTGCAACCTCGACCTGCTGGCCTCCGGTGATCCTTCCTCCTCAACCTTCCAAGTAGCTGGAACTACAGGCGCGTACCACCACACCCGGCTAGTTTTGAATTATTGTAGAGATGAGGTCTCACCAAGTTGCCCAAGCAGGTCTCGACCCCGCGGGCACAGGCAATTCACTCACCTCGGCCTCCCAAAGCGCTGGGATTACAGGCTGAGCCACCGAGCCCAGCCAATAATAAAAAATTTAAAATGGAAAAAATAAAAGCTACAGTGCAGTCGTGATGTTGAAATATACATGGATATGTTTCTTTTTCCCTCTAAACCTACTCACACATAGATAGTGATAAGGTGTGAGTTAAGCATGACACAAATTAGAGGTAGAGAGGTTACATAGGAGTGCTTTTTAGGTTTACTTTTTATGACTATAATACCATTATTTGAGAAATGTGTTTCAGGCAGATGCTCTTTTAAGTTCTTTTGCATTCATGGTTAATTTTTTTCTCTTTGAAAAAAATGAAAGATCATACAGTTTTATCTGGCTTAGATAGGCGACAGTAAATTAAATGAACATATAAGTCACATCTTGAATTAATCTTTCTCCAGAGTAATTATCGTTTCTAAAGAATTCTGTAACTGTGTCCTGAAACGGTCTGAGTTGCTCCTTCTAATCGATGTCTAACGCTGATGGTTTGTGGTTGTTCTTCCCAGTTGACCTGTTAGGCTTGTTAAATTGGCGTTCCAACGCCCAGAACATTAAACACAACCTCAAGAAGTTAATGGAGGTGGATGGAGGAGAGATCGTTAAGGTATGTTTATACATTCCATCGTTAGAAATATACCTCCTCTGTGATTAGTCCGGCATTTTGAATGAGACCATTATTATAAAACTGATCTACATTGCTCTGCAAATGTGCTGATTTTTAAGAAAATGCTATTTTTAAACCTACTCTGTGGAAACCAAGTTGTCACCGAGTTTCTGCAGTGTGGAGCTGAATGTAGTCACCCAAGTAACCTCTCTGTTTTTCTTATCTTCAGTTTTTGCAAGATACCCTAGATGCACTTTTTAACATAATGATGGAAATGTCAGACAATGAGACATACGACTTCCTTGTGTTTGATGCACTGGTAAGCAGCTCAGCATATTAACTGTTTTATTCTTGCAACTATGTAACGTTCAGTCTTTCACTATCACATGTAATTGTGATAAATAACCTCCCGCATCAGTATTTGTTTGCATCTCTCTGGTTATTTCTTTAGGCTATATTCCTAGAAGTAAAATTAGAAACAAATGACACATATCCCAGACCTTTATATCTTTGTTTCCTGTTAGAGCTCATTTTTTTGATACAGTTCCACTTTCTCATTAGAGAAAAGAAGGTGTTTTATTATGGTAGAAATCCGGAACCACTCTGACTCCCTTTTCTGTTGCCTAGTCATAAACCAGAAGGTACCATTAACAAAGATGATGTTGCATGTTGTGTGCGTGTTTGTATATTCATGCAGGGGAGCCTGAATTCTCAATTGGGGGATGAGTCTTAGTCTCATTGGGTACAGTATGCAACCCAGCAGACAACTGAAATTGTCACACAGAGTACGTAAATGTACAGCCCATTCCAAGAACTGAAGTCAGAGCAGGGAAAAGTGACATCAGAATCTAAGATGGCAAGACTGGGTAGTGGAGGGGAGGAAGCTGAAAGGTCTAAACCAGGCATCCTTTTCTTCTTGTTAAAATAAAGTTCAGGGCAGGATGTTACCTGAATGTTGCAGTTGAAGAGGAAGGAAGGTCAGTTGCAGCTTTAGGTGACTCACCAGCCTAGGGAAGTGGGCTTAGGAAGTGGTCAGGGCATTAAAGCTCAGGGTGTAAGATAAGGAGAGGAAATGCCACCTGGCTGAACTCAAACCCAGTCAGGCTCAGGTCTATGGGAAAGAGAGACTGTGGTTAGGGACCCTGTGTGACAAGGTCTGGAGACAAATTCCTGTAGGCCAGTGCGGCTGGCAATGGGTATATATGGAAACCCCAAGTGCCCTTTTCTTTGGACTCTTCTGACATAAGTAGGAGCAATCTGGGTTGTTGGTAGGTTATAGGCCTAGCAGCAATGCAAGGTAGCATAGGAGGGGAAAATTGGGAGACCAAACTCAATAAAGTTCAGTTGTTGGGGCCGCTCATACACTACCTATGGAAAAAAATGTCATGGCATGTTTTATTAGTTGCATCCTTGGACTAGAGAGAACCCCTTTGGAGCTCCCTTCCTCCTGCCCCATGTTCTTCCCTGACGTAGGTTACCTGTGCACTGGCTACCCTCTCTTTGAGATTGAGACAGTTGGCTCCCCGAGGTCAGGGACACTGGCTTGAATTGGTGTCTCCACAGCATCTAGGCTAGTGCCTGACACATGATAGTCTCGCCATCTGTGTTAAGTAAATGTAAACCCCAAGACTTGACTTCAGCGCTGGAATAGTCGCATGGGAGTGCCACAAAAATGACCAGAAGAAAAAAGAAGGCACCGAGGTGTTCAACTCCAGCTTGTTGAAAGAATTGCCTGGGGTGGTGCTGTGCTGCTATTTCTGTTTTTCGCTTTTGGCAGGTGTTTATTATTTCACTGATAGGAGACATCAAGTTCCAGCATTTTAATCCAGTACTTGAAACCTACATTTACAAGCACTTCAGTGCCACTTTGGCGTACGTGTAAGTAGGATCCAAGGGAACTGCGTGTGGTTGGACTATTGGGTTTGTCCTCGTGGGGCTGGATTGTTGAGAAACGAGAGAGGTTTGTGTCCAATAAATGTCTGTAAGTGTGGAACTTAACGCTGAGCTTCCTGGTGAGATGAGGGAACCACCTAAGTATTCTGACCCTAGAAAAGAAGTCAAGTTCAGGTCCTTCCCTATATCTCACTAAGAATCCAGAATATACAGATGAGGAGTCAGAGCTAGTTAGGAGCATAATAAGGACGGATAACCAAACTCAGGCTCTTAGGAACTGCCTGTCGGTAGGATGGGCCTGAGGCACCAAGGGGATCAAACAGTGAATTGACCAAGACCAAGCCCAGTAGAAAAAGAAGTCATGCCCTCAACCCTATGCCATATGTGCTTGGTAAAATTCATTACTTACAGGATATGAGAGGACTGAATTGTCCTGTCTTTGGCAGAAGAGAGAGTGGTCGCTACCTTTTCCATTGCGCAGGCTTCCTTCTGTCTTGGGCCTATGAGCCCCTGACTAAAGAAAGCAACTCATGTCTGTTCTGCACTTTGCCCTGGAGTGCCCAGCTCCCCATGGCATTGTCTGTGCCTGTCACCCCACCCCCTCACATTCCAGTCACTGTGCAGAGCAATATGATCAATAGCAATAGAAATGAAGCTGGATCGGTAAATGATCTTTCTGGACAGTGGCTTCTGCCAGATCAGGTCGATTGCTGCCGCTGGCCTGTCATTAGATACTCTGGCAATAGGTGTCTTTCTTGGTAGCTTCACGTTCCAAGTGGGCGGTAGCTACAAGTGAGGACGTCTTGTCACTGGATTTTAATTACACTGAGCCCTATATGGCGCTCCAGGTGGTAATTAATCTGGGTTGATTTGCAACTGTGTTTCCTTTAGATTTTTTTTTCTAATTCTGGGAAAGCTTAGAGATTCCCAGAAGGAAACTTTAAAATATCAGTACTCTCAAAAGTGCATGTTAGCACACCATCCCTAGCCCCAAAACTCTGGAAAGACAAAAGAATAAGCTGAAATTTCAGAATGGTTTTATCTGTTGAAATGTTCAGAACCATGAGTTTTAGAGAGTCAGATTGAACTCTTCTTCCTGCACTCAATGAAGTTTCCGTCTGGCTCCATATTTATGGATTCCCAAGGGTTTGGGCAGAATGGAAGGACTTAGGCTTCAACTATGGTGACTGTTTGTGGCAGGCATAATCCCTCCCTTACACAGCAACTGAAGATGTCTGTACTGCACGCCAGAGATTAAAATATTCTTCTGATTTAGATCACTTCAACACTTTCTTAACCATTCTGTGTAAACCCACGGGGGGAAAGAAACCTTCCAGAATTTCTAAGCAAAAAGGTAGCTCCAAACATGGCTGCAGATGAGGAAACTAAATTGGAAAATAATTTATTTCCCTGTTCATGGCATATTCTAGAATATATCATTAGAGTTATGACTTCTACTTCCAATGCCAAGTTGTCTTCTTATATAGCTTATCCCAAGTACCCTGTTGCCCATTGCCTTAATTTTTCTCTTACCCTTTTAAGGAAACTCTCCAAGGTACTGAACTTTTACGTGGCTAATGCAGACGATGCCAGCAAGACAGAATTGCTTTTTGCTGCTTTGAAAGCCTTGAAGTACTTGTTTAGATTCATCATTCAATCTCGAGTGCTTTACTTGAGGTAATGGTAACTGCAGTAAGGCGTTTACACTCGGCTGGGCTCGGTGGCTCACCCTGTAATCCCAGCGGCTTGGGAGGCTGAGGTGAGTGGATTGCCTGAGCCCGCGGGGTTTGAGATCAGCCTGGGAAACTTGGTGAGACCTCATCTCTACAATAAATCAAAAATTAGCTAGGCGTGGTAATGCATGCCTGTAGCTCCAGCTACTTGGAAGGCTGAGGTGGAAGGATCGCCGGAGCCCAGCAGGTCGAGGCTGCAGTGGCCGGGAGCGGCCACTGCACTCCAGTCTGGGTGACAGAGTGAGACTCCAACTCAAAAACAAAAACAAAATAAAAATGTTTGATGACTTAAATATGCAGCTGACTGAGTGGCTACTTCTCTTTCGCTAGTGTTAATAGAATCGAGCAGTGTTTTCCCAGCACATGCCTTATGCACAGTCTCTGTATTCTCATTTTTATCAGAAGACCTTCTTTTAAAGGTAGTTTATTGTATTTTTTTTTTTGAGTTGGAGTCTCACACTGTCGCCCAGGCTGGAGTGCAGTGGCACACTCACAGCTACCCCAGCATTGACCTGCTGGGCTCCAGCGATCCTTCCGCCTTAGCCTTCCAAGTAGCTGGAACTATAGGCTCACGCTATCATGCCCGGCTAATTTTTGATGTATTGTAGAGATGAGGTCTCACCAAGTTGCCTGGGCTGATCTTGAATCTGCCGGCTCAGGCAATCCACTTGCCTCGGCCTCCCAAAGTCCTGGGATTACAGGCTGAGCCACCAAACCCGGCCTGTATTTTAAAATTATATTACATTTCTACATATTCAGGATTGTTGGGGCATGGAGTGTTCTATTGAAGGAACATTCCCTTACCAAAAATGTTTTGGGATCATAAACCCTGATGTCCAATACTCAAAATCATCATCAAACCACAGAAAGAAAAACTTAATGAGTGAAATTAAAATGCACTTTTCTGTTGATGATTCACTAGATCAGTTGCCCTTTATAGTATCAAAGCACAGCAGGGCTCTCATTCTAGACTCAGGATGAAAACTGTGTAAAATGAAAGATGAGAGTGGTCAAGGATCCCCTGACATTAGCTACGAGTTGCTTCTTTGAACTTGACCCCTGACGGCCTGCTTATGGTTACTTTTTCCTTGATATTTTCTCATGAAAGTAGGATGTGAGTGGAAAGGAGACTGGCAGACTACATTCTCCAGTTGCTTAGATTTGATGGACATGTCAGTGTACCCTGTCCGGGTTTGCAGTGGGATGTCACCTGGCGCCCCCTCCCCTGTTGCTCTTACCAGAGCTGAAATCTCCCTTATGAGCTCAGTACCTGGCTGGAGTTTAACTCTTTGTTTGTTAGACACGAAGAGGAAATTATAAATTGCCCACAATACAACATTAAGGAATTTGATTTTAATCCCCCAGTCTCATATTAGCCTCTTTAAAAAAAAATGTAAGTCAGCCAGGCTCGGTGGCTCAGCCTGTAATCCTGCACCTTGGGAGGCTGAGTTGAGTGGATTGCCTGAGCCCGCGGGTTTGAGATCCGCCTGGGCAACTTGGTGAGACCTCATTTCTACAATAAATAAAAAATTAGCCTGGTGCACGCACCTGTAGTTCCAGCTACTTGGAAGGCTGAGGCGGAAGGATCTCCGGAGCCCAGCATGTCAAGGCTGCGGTAGCCAAGGGGGGCCACTGCACTTTAGTCTGGGCGATAGAGTGAGGCTCCAACTCAAAAAAAAAAATGTAAGTCACATACTTAGAGTGCCAGGTGTTGTGTTGGTACAGGGATCTCAGAGCTTGTGGACCCCATGGTGATCAGAAAGGCAGTCCGAACTGTACAGAGAAGGCCTCTCCGGTAGGTGGCTTTGTGTGAGCGGAGACTCAAAGATGAGGAAATAGTTTGAGAGATATCAGGGCAGGGTAGTCGGGGAGCAGGACCTGCCAAGTGCAAGGGCTCTGTGGGGCACCAAGCATGGCTTGTGTGACAAGTAATGAGAATCCAGTGTCACTGGAGCATAAAGGACAGAGAGAGAACAGGAGTGTCAGACAAATGACAAACTGGTGGGTGGAGCCTTGTGGGCCAAAGTGAGGAGCTTGGATTTTATCCCAAGTATGGTGGGAAGCCATTGGGGAATTTCAATTAGAGAAGTAATAAAGCCCAGCTTACATTTTAAATGAGCATTTCGTCTCCTGTGTGGAATATGAGTGATCGAAGGCTGAGAATGGAAGCCAGTGGTCTCTTGGCAGGCTGTTGTAGTTCAAGTGTGAGTTCTGCTGCTCTATCTTGGATGCAGATGGAGATACTGGGCTGATTTGGAAGGACGAGCCAATGAGACTTTACTGTTGGATTTGATAGGGCGGTGAGAGAAAGGGAAGAATCACAGATGACTTCTAGGTCTGGGGTGGATTGTCGTGCTGTTTGCCAGAAGTTGAAATACTGGGAATTGAACAGGAAAATCAAGCGAGTCCTGTTTTAGGTATGTTAATTTAGAGATACTTGAAGACTAAATTGCAAATAAAGTTATTTTCTAGTTCTGTAAAATGGATGAATTTAGAATTACCAACAACCTTCTAACTGATTAATTTTCTCATTGTAGTTCATTTTGGGTGCCATGTAAGTTAGAGGTGAGTGGTGGAGACTAATTTAAATGTGTTGTGTTTGGGTATGTGCATAAAATCTGAATTCAAACCATCCTGTTTTCTTGACCAGTTGGTGGTAGAATTGTCACCCATTGTGTATGCACATTTACTACTCATGGGGACCTTTGTGTTTCTGGGATATTGGCCAAAGACCTCTTGATTTCTACATCTGAGAAAGAACCACCCTTGTGTTGGTGGACAAATCCTGTGGAGACAAGCAGAACTCTTTCATCAAAGCAAGCATGTGTCTTGTGTCCTGGGAGGTCTCATCGTAGACCAGGTCAGCATCAGCGTGGGCAGTTCAGTGGAGAGCATGGAGACTCATATTTTTGTAGGCTTGGTTGGGTTCAGAACTTTTCGGGGTTGAAGAGCTTCTCTAACCATTGTGTGAATCCTCAGCTCAAGTGATTGGGTTTAATTAGGTGAGACGGACTGATTGGGGGGAGATATTGAAGGAGAAGAGGGGAAAGGAAAGAAGGATGCCAGATGACAGAATGTGGCAAGTGTGGTATGTCCAGGAAGTTCGCTGGAGCGAGTCCCCTGCTTATTGGATTTCCTGTTGATAAGCTGAGAGAGGCGGGCTCACCTGTTACCACAGCAACCTGCTGCTACCCTCTCCTGTCTGCTGGAAATGCCCACACGCCACTAGGATGGAGAACATCACTGAGACTGTGGCCCTCCAGGCAGCTTCAGAGAAATTCCTCTCAACTGGCTGATCAGAGTTGACCAACTGGAGAGCTCTGTGTTAGGGCTTTGTTTACGAGTTGCCACCCTGCTCTTGTCCAGGTGGTCATATCTTGACAGACCATTGGGCTGATTCCAAGTCCCCTTGAAAACATCTTGGAGCACCCCCATGACATCTCTCTGCACGGTGGAACACTGAACCTCCAGCATTGTTTTTTGAGGCAACAAATCTATTTTAGAATTTCTTTTCTTTTCTCTTTTTTTTTTTTTTGAGTTGGAGTCTCACTCTATCTCCCAGACTGGAGTGCAGTGGCACATTCTCAGCCACCACAGCCTCACCCTGCTGGGCTCTGGCGAACCTTCCACCTCAGCCTTCCAAGGAGCTGGAACTACAGGCATGGGCTGCCATGCCTGGCTAATTTTTTATTTATTGTAGAGACAAGGTCTCGCCAAGTTGCCTGGGCTGGTCTCGAACCCGCGGCCTCAGGCAGTCCACTCACCTCGGCCTCCCGAAGTGCTGGGATGACATGCTGAGCCACCGAACCTGGCCTAGAATTTATTTTCAAGGTGCAAAATCTGACTGCTTCTCTCTTTTTCCTGTTAAGATTTTATGGCCAGAGTGAAGATGGAGATGAATTTAATAACTCAATCCGCCAGTTATTTCTCGCCTTCAATACACTGATGGACAGGCCTCTGGAGGAAGCTGTCAAGATCAAGGTCAGCAGGGCAACATCATGGTAACTCTTCTAAGGCTGTTGGTGTGGCAGTTCTGGGACAACTTAGAATAAGCCATCATGGGAGGGAAACAGAGCAAATCATGGTTCGTTGATACCTTATGAATTTCAGTATGACTTATAGAAAGCAAAAGAAAAAGCCCATGTTTAAACTTCTGTGGCCATTCGTATTTTCAAATGTCAGTTTGCAAGATAGCCCTTGAAAGTGTACTGAACCCTATTTGACCCTTTGGTTTCAGCATACATCTCAATGCTGTTACAGGTAACAATTTTTTTTCTTGGTTTTCCATTCTTCCCAGAAGCACAAAGTCGCCACCATCTTTTGTTATTTTGTTATTTGTTTTTTTGAGTTGGAGTCTCATTCTGTTGCCCAGGCTGGAGGGTAGTGGCACACTCATGGCCACCCCAGCATCCACCTGCTGGGCTCCGGCGACCCTGCTGCCTCATCCTTCCATGTAGCTGGAACTACAGGCGCATGCTACCATGCCCAGCTATTTTTTTGTTTATTGCGGAGTTGAGGTCTCGCCAAGTTGCCTGGGCTGGCCTCGAACCTGCGGGCTCAGGCAGTACACTTACCTGGGCCTCCCAAAGTGCTGGGATTACAGGCTGAGCCACCAAGCCCAGCTCATCTTTTGTTATTATCATTAATTTTTTTAAAATATGAGATACATAATCCCTGAAGACTCAAGTTTAAGCTGCTTTATTATTATTATTATTTTGAATTGGGGTCTCACTCTCTTACCCAGGCTGGAGTTCAGTGGCACAATTATGACCTACTGCAGCCTCAACTTCCTGGGCTCAGGCAGTCATTCCGTCTCAGCCTCCCAAGTAGCTGGGTCTACAGGTGTGCACTACCACACCTGGCTACTTTTTTTATTTCTTTTGTGGAGACAAGATGTCGCCATGTTGCCGAAGCTGATCTCGAACTCCTGTGCTCCGGTGATCCTCCCACCTCAGCCTCCTAAAGTGCTGAGATCATAGGTGTGAGCCACTGTGTCTGGTCTGGCACTTTATTGTTATTTATTCCTTGCTTTTTATGGCAAATTTGAGAGGGAGATGTGAAGAATTTAACTATCTAAGAATTTAGATAGAAAAATGAACTCCAAATGGACAGCACCTGCTGGCAGTATAAAAAAAAAAGCTACACCCCCTGCATTTTCAGGAAAAAGATGTTAGGAGATCACGTGTGGCAACACCAGCTTTTCTTTCTATTGTGAAGACATCTGTATCCTGTTCCCTATTTAAGTTTCAAATAGAGCCTTTTTTTTCTTGGGAATCAAGCAGTAAATTCTGGATTTGTCCTGCTTGGCAACTGAATTTGCCTTTGGTGTCTTTTCTTACAGGGGGCAGCTTTGAAGTACCTTCCTAGCATAATTAATGATGTCAAACTTGTGTTTGATCCTGCTGAGCTCAGGTAAATGGCAAAAATAAATAAATAGTTTCTTGACTTGAACAGAAAAGCAGCTTTCTTGCTTGACCGAACCCTGGGCTGACGCACATGGCTTTTAGTTTTCTAGCAAGTATTAACTGTACACCTTTTGTGCTCAGTTCTATAGAGAATATAAAAACATACAGAACCTGTTCTGAAAGAGGTTTGCATTTTCTCTGGGGAAGTAAGACATGCAGACATAAAATTAACTACAAAAGACAGTCCATAATAACATGCTTCCAACCCCATACCTAAGTATCCCAGGAATGCAGAGTCAGACTGTGATGCACATTAGCGTGGTGTTAGCCTGGAAAGGCATTTAGCACAAAGGCAGGTCTGGAAGGCGATGATGGACACAAATGTGCTTTGGTGGTGTATGCAGTCAGCTCCAAGGAGATGCTCCCTTATGGGCGAGGAGTACAGTCTCCCCGGCGCTGCCTAGACACAGCCTTTCAGGTCATCTGGGAGCTTTCCAGAGAAATCTCTCCATGCCCACATCTCAGAGTGGAGGAGAAAGGTTTGTAAAGATGCCTTCAACTTGGCGGAACGGAAACACTACTGGGGTTTCTCTTCCAGCGTGCTTTTCTGCAAGTTCATTCAGAGCATTCCTGACAACCAGTTAGTTCGCCAGAAACTTAACTGCATGACCAAGATCGTGGAGAGCAGTCTTTTTCGGCAAGCAGGTAAGTCTCCACCAGAAGCCGCTGTGTACCGAGATGACAGTCCCATGTCTTCTGCAGCCAACACTTGGTGTTTTTTTTTTTAATGTCACTGATGTCCTCGCCAGTTGTTTATTGGTATGTAAAGACCTGCTGGGAGACCGGTTTTAAGGAGAAACTGACATGAGCTCAGTATTTCAAAAAGTTCCTAAAAGAGCAAAAGCATGTGTTCTTTAATCTTTAATTGGAACAATCAGTAAGTGGTTCATTAACTAGAAAACTTTGTCCTTAAAAGAGGAATCTCAGGCTGGGTTTGATGGCTCAGCCTGTAATCCCAGCACTTTGGGAGGCCGAGGTGAGAGGATTGCCTGAGCCCACGGGTTTGAGACCCGCCTGGGCAACTTGGCGAGACCTCATCTCTACAATAAATCAAAAAGTTAGCTGGCCGTGGTGGCACGCGCCTGTAGTTCCGGCTACTTGGAAGCTGAGACGGAAGGATCACTGGAGCCCAGCAGGTCGAGGCTGTGGTGGCCAGGAGCATGCCACTGCCCTCCAACCTGGGTGACAGAGTGAGACTCCAACTCAAAAAATAAATAAATAAATAAAGGAACCTCAGAAAGTAACTGGCAAGCAGGAAAAAGCTGGTATTTTTAAACAAATTCATCTTCTTTGACCTATACTTACATTGCATAACCTCAAAATCCCAAAGGCAGGGAGGCAGTGGTGTCCTGGACCCCATAAGACCTGACTCAGGAGAGCTGGTTAGGCACATCTCTTGTCAACTCCACATTCTGTAATATCACATTAGTAACTGGAAATTGACCGTGATAGAAGTGCTTACACCAGGGAAATTGGCAGACACTAGAAAGCAAGGCTTTCCTTGGGGGGGTTGAGGTAAGGGGAGTCAGATTACCAGCATGCCACTGGTGAGGGGAGGGAGACATGGAGGGGAAAAAAACTCTCAGACTGATAAAATATTTTTAGTTCCTTAAGGACAGTCAAGCAGGCAACCACCCAATTTAAATCACTCTGCTCTTGTCCCAAAGCTGATATGAGGAGGAGGTCCAATACCTGGTCCTTCCCCATAGACCCGAGTTTCTAGAGTGGGCCAGCTGTGAGAACTTTACGGGGGGGGGGCTTTCACCAGTTCAGGAAGTCCCAGAGAGTGACCTCGTTGTATGTATGTATATTGCTGGGAAGTCTAAAGACCAGCAGGGCTTCTCAGAAATTGGACATGTTGAATGGATTGTTGGGAAAACTCCCTGACCTTGCCCTTGGCTAGTTATGTAGCTTTGGACAAATGCGCGACCTTCTGTAAGTCTCAGCTTCCATGTCTGTGGAAGGACTTGAACTAGTCATACCAGTAGATTCTTTTGGCCAGTTTTTTCTGACTCTATGAGTTTGCCCTTAGGAATTTTAAATGTTCCTGAATGTAGTTGGAGATGGAAGTAGTGAGTGCTTCAAAAAGCCAGTGAATGTTCTTAAGTAGAAAACAAAGTATTACTAAACCTCTCGATATGCTGTGATCATCTCTGCCTCTTAGGATGCAGAAAAGATAATTGAGACAATAAAGATGAGGTGTTTGAGCTTAAGAGCAAGCATGCACTAGATAGTTCTAATTAGAGAACGTGCGATCATTGTTAACAGTCATTTCTGGGCCAGGTGCAGTGGCTCACACCTGTAATCCCAGCACTTTGGAGGTTGAGGTGGGAGGACCACTTAACGACCAGGAGTTAGACCAGCCTGGCCGGCAGAGTGAGACCTTGTCTCTACAAAAAATAAAAAATAAAAACCAGTCATTTCTGTAGTGTCCAGGGTATCTGGACTCAGCATGAAAATGTGTTATAATATTGAAGATCCCTGTAAAAAGACATAATAGATTATCCCTTACTTTCTGTGATCCACGCACTTGCAAAGACGAGCAGAATATCTGTGAATTGTATTGAAATGTACCAGGGAAGCTCTATATTTATATGCATTTTATAGTAAATTTATTTCATGGTGAAAACATTTCTGAAAATGCACACGACTGCTTAGTTTCCTTAGTTTCTCATGACTTTGCTTGCAGGTGTTGGGTTGACATTTTTAAAAGCTAGATAAATTGTTAAATACTTTCAACATCTAAATCCTCACAATTGCCCATGGGAAGGTTTATTTTCTGAGTCTGCATAATCCAGATACAAGGGCAAAGTTCCATGCCTAAAACCGGGTGCACCTCAGTGGCCCGGAGGGGCTCCATCCGTGTGGGGCTGGTTCCAGAGCCCAGAGCTACTGGGGCAGCCCCCTGAGAGTTGCAGAAAGGAGACAGGCGTTTCAGCCTCTGCAGCGTGTGAGCTGTCTGCATTTTCTTTCCCAGAATGCAGAGAGGTGCTGCTGCCGCTGCTGACAGACCAGCTCAGCGGCCAGTTGGACGACAACTCCAGCAAGCCTGACCATGAGGCAAGCTCACAGCTTCTAAGCAACATCTTGGAGGTTCTGGACAGGAAGGATGTGGTGAGTCACGTCATGGCTGATGCAGCAGGGAGCTCACACCAGCTCCTTTGCACTGGACAGGAGTGTCTCCGTGGCCTTCCTAGTCTCTGCCAGTTTCACACCCGGGTATTGGGGCAGGTTGTGCCCATTTTTGAAGTGATCAGAGAGGCCAGAGCCCCCTGTGCAAATCTAGGTCCAGGAGAAGTCGGCTTACTCCTGGGCCCTTCCATTGGGTGATTTTCTGGCTCGTCTAATTTGCTCACCATTGAGATCCCTGTGAGTCCTCTTAAATTTGTAGGCCTGTGGAGACCTTCTGTTTTTCTACAGAAACCTCTGCCCTCTTCTCCTCTGGTGCCTGACAACCTGAGAGTTCTGAGCTGCTGAGACGTTCCCATTTTCATATTCTCTCTGGCACTGATGCTTTCTCTGGAATCTAGTGGAAATCGTGTTTTCTTTTCTTACTTTTTTTTTTTTGGAGTTGTAGTCTCACTCTGTCGCCCAGACTGGAGTACAGTGGCTGCTCCCGGCCACCGCAGCCTCGACCCGCTGGGCTCCGGCGATCCTTCCGCCTCAGCCTTCCAAGGAGCTGAAACTACAGGCGCACGCTACCACGCCCGGCTCGTTTTTGATTTATTGTAGGCCTCACCAAGTTGCCCAGGCGGGTCTCGAACCCAGGGGCTCAGGCAATCCACTCACCTCAACCTCCCAAGGCGCGGGATTACAGGCTGAGTCACCGAGCCCGGCTGCAATCGAGTTTTCTAATCTTGTCTCTTTCCTGTGACCTAGACCCCACCCTTCCCCAAACCATGGGGGCTAAACCTGCCTGGATTTCCTCAAGACAGCCCCCAGGCCTACTCACAGCCCACATGCAGGAGACCGGAGGACTTTGCAGAATGTGTTCCGTGGAGCCGTTGAGGGCTCAGAAAAAAATATATCTTGCCTCAAACCACAGTCACCACCCCACGGTGGCTGCCTGGCACAGGTGTTATCTCACAGAACAGGAAAACCACTGTTTTTGCCCAAGCCCTCTTACCAATATCTCTAGATTCTGTTCTGCCAGAGGAGCACTGTTATCTTTTCCCATAGCTGCATCCTTGGCTTGGCTGTCAGGGTCCTTGGCTTGGCCACAGCCTCACATTTTGCCTGCTCCTGGTTTTCCGGGGCATGTCTGCCTCTCTGCCCATTCACGCCTCAGCCTCAGAAGTAGGCATGGACACCACTGCTCTCTTTGGCTGTCCTCCCAACTCCTGCCCCACCCTCCCCCCGGGACCCTCTCGCCCACTTACTGTTTGTGCTGTTCATTTGATATCTGTTCATTATAGGTCATTTTTCTTTTTTGATTAAGTGTGTTTATAAAAACCCAAGTACAAAATGGAATCTATTTTCCCAAGTAATGTTGTGATTGGGATTTAGTTCCTAACCAAGGACTTGATAGCAAATGCATAAATGTGAATCACATCATACACAAAATAATTTTTTTTTTTTAGTTGTTTGTAGAGACAGGGTCTCGCT
>NW_007257524.1:176198-177624 GCF_000164805.1 Carlito syrichta | reverse complement strand
CGAGAATTGAAATCTTTTCCAGACATCCAATCCCTAAGAACCTACGCTGCCACCAGACCACCTCTACAAGAAACACTTAAGAAAGTACTGAACACAGAAGAAAAAGAAAAAAGAACAACAGCATTCTTCACAAGAGTACAGGCAAAAGATTAAAAACACACATGAACCAACTCCAAAACCTAAAGAAAGACAACAAATAAACAGGATCAACTCTGTAAGAACCTTATGACAGGGATCAACTCTTTCATTTCAATTATTAGCCTAAATGTGAATGGACTAAATGCACCACTGAAAAGACATAGAATGGCAAAATGGATAAAATATCATCAGGCAACAATCTATTGCCTTCAAGAGACTCACCTCACTAGAAAGGACACCCACAGATTCAAAGTAAGAGGATGGGAAACAAACTTTCAGGAGAACGGAATACAAAAGAAAGGAGGAGTAGCGATCTTAATTTCAGACAAAATACCCTTCAAGCTATTAAAAATCAAAAAAGATACAGAAGGACACTACATAATGATAAAAGGCTCAATTCATCAACAAGAAATATCTATCCTAAACATATATGCACCCAACATAGGTGCACCAACTTTCATAAAGCAACTTCTTGGAAAACTAAAGAAAGATATTGACTCTACCACTATCATAACTGGGGACTTTAATACCCCACTCACAACCCTAGACAGATCATTAGGACAAAAAATCAGCAAGGAGATCTGGAATCCCAATGTGACTTTGGACCAAATGGACTTAATTGATACCTACAGAACACTCCATCCAAAGACCACAGAATGCACATTCTACTCATCACCACATGAAACATATTCTAAGATCGACCACATACTCAGCCATAAGTCAAGCATAAACAAATTTAAAAGGACCGAAATTCTACCAAACACCTTCTCGCACCACAGTGGAATAAAAATAAACATTGACACCAACAAAGTTCCCCGAATTCCCACAAAGACATGGACACAAAACAGCATGATGCTAACCAACTCCTGGGTCAATGACGAAATCAAAACAGGGATCAAAAGATACCTGGAAATAAATGAAAATGAAGAACATCTTACCAAAATCTCTGGGATTCCCTGAAAGCTGTAGTAAGAGGGGAATTTATATCCCTACAAACACACATGAAGAAAATGGAAGGAACAGAAATTCACAACCTAACAAGCCACCTAAAGAAGCTGGAAAAGCAAGACCACAAAAACCCTAATTTCAGCAGAAGAATCCAGATCACCAAAATAAAAGCCCAAATCCAGGACATAGAAGACAAAAAGATAATACAAAAAATCAATGAAACAAAAAGCAAGGTTCTTTGAAAGGGTAAACAAGATTGATGATCCCCTAGCTAGGCTGACCAAGAAAAAACGAGAAAAAGAACAAATAAGCACAATCAGAAAGACAAAAGATGAAGTCA